>NC_056733.1:1341483430-1341705930 GCF_019279795.1 Protopterus annectens
AAGAAAACCTCAAAATAGGAAACAGGAAGACATCTCTTGTAGACAGAAGGAATATGAAGATAAACCAGGTATGTGAAACATGTAAGCATGTAATTGAATGTAGTACTTGGTTTGTAATAATGGGATAGATGATTATGAAAGATGTATATGTGCCATCAATACTTGCTGTAATGATGTCCTGCTGAACAAATGCTATGGACATAGCACCTGGCCCTGTCTGCTGTGGGCCATGCCTGTCAACTGTACAGATATTGCACAGATTGTCAAGATTTAAGCTAGCATAGTGTTTGTTCTGTTCTTCCAAACATCTGTATTAGTCTGGCAAATAGCTGAAGGTGGAAGTAATGAACTCATGACAGACACATGAGTTTCAGACCCCACCACCTTCAAAACAGTCATGGTAATGTGAAATGTATCATGCACAAACTTCATAGGTTTGTAATAGGCATATCTATGATCTGTCCATATATACCCCCCCCCCCTAATGTTAGGCTTTGTCCACATGTGATGCTCTATTTTGTTACAAGGCAGAGCAGTTCAGCTGTGGAGGAAGGGCTAAGGCAGAAATTACAAGAGATCCCTATTTTGGGCCCCTTTACCCCCATTTACAGTGTCTTTGGTCTGATGTTTTGCAGTGAGAGGTTCAGAGTGTGGATCCGATGTCCGAATGCACTCTCTCTCTGTCTTTATATATATATATATATATATATATATATATATATATATATATATATATACATTTCCCTACCTTTGAATGACTGTGCTGCATGATATGTTTGGGAAAACATCACACATCTCTACAGCTTAGATGGCTTAGTGTTAACTTGCTGTGGCGAAGGTGGGAAGGATCCTGGGTTTGAGACTTGCAAGGGTTGATTATCTTGTTGCTGGGCAGAACAAGAGATGTTGGATACAGCATGATTAAAGCAATTTTAAGCAGTTGCAAGTGGGTTTGCATGGGTTTGTGTGATGGTAAGCAATGCTAACTGCCAGTTAAACATGCTTACAGACAGTTAGCCGGAAAAGTGCTTAATCTGTGTAGGCATTGCTTAGTGCAGCACAAACAGGCTTAATCCCACTTACTACTGCTTAAAAGAGCTTACCCTCACTTACTCTCATGCTAATTTCTTTAAAAAAAAAGAAAAAAAGGGGTGATAGGAAAGTGGTGAAAAAGGGGGCATAAAGAGGGAAAGACAATAGGGAAAGTAGCTAGGGATGTGCAGGATGAGTGTAAGGAAGGTCCATAGCTGTCCATTTCTTTTACAGCAAAGCTGTAGATATATACTAAATTTGGAGATATATTTGGACACTCAAACCCCTTGCAAGAGTGGTGAGGACAACAATAATGTGTTGTGAAGCCAATTAGACCAGATTACATGTGTCCAATGGACATGTGTGCAAAATGGACAGTTATGCATTGGGCAAATTTTTTGGGGGGAACAGATTGCCCTTTTTTAAGGTGAGATGCTGGAAAGGATAGTAGGTATATTTGGGAAGGTAGGTTGGGTTGGAAGACAGACAAGACCGCATATAGGAGTGGTATATGACACATGTGGGGGTAAACACCTTGGACAGGGAGGGGTGTTTGGAAATCGTAAGTCCGTGAGCCCCCAAATGGAAACAGTGGGACTGAGGTCCCCACCCATGGGCAGTCACCACTGCACCATCAGGGCCCTGAAGGTGTCTGTGTTGAGGGCTGAGCAGGAGGGGCAGGCTGTCCCTGTAATTTGACCATGTGGCCCTCAAGCTGGTGTAGCAGATCTCCAAACTCCCTTCAGAGCTCACTACACACCAATTCCCGGACTTGACTTTGGGTGACAGTATCCTGTCCATGCCAACTCCCATGGGTTTACATGCCCCATCCCCTGAGGTGGTTCCACCCAAAGGTGGTACAGAACCAGCAGATGAGGAGGTCCTGGGGTGGGTCCTAGATGTGCTGGGGCCCAGTGCCATGGCCAGATGAGGTGGGAGAGGTGGGTCTACTGGGACTGTCCTTTCCAAATGTGCTATGGTGTTGCAGTTTTAGAACAGATTTGGGTTAGAAATAGTCAACACAATCCAGGATTAGTTATAGCAGCATGCATAGATATACCCATTAACCCAAAACACCACATTTGGAACAGTTGCATAGCAAACAGAACACATGCATATATGGAACCACAGTGGCCATTACAACAACATGCAGGTTACATTGATAGCAACAGGTCACCAATGATAGTGTTTCAACATGGAACATTAATAGAAACACATTTCAATATTTGTGGAACAATAGGACATATGTCCCAACAGTAGGTTTGGTGTAAACATACCAATTAATTTGTGTGTTTAGATTATTGTTGCAGATATGGTGGTGGGGAGAGAGAGATGTTAATTAACAACTTATATATCCTTGCAGTATGAAGTCCTCTGACCTTTTTTCCTGTTTATGTCTTCAGGTACAACGTCCCGGGAACATCTCCCCACATACACACCCCTGGAAATTGATGTAATAATACAGTTCCTCGTAGTCCATCATGCCATCCTCTTCAGGCACAGGGCCCAGGATCTGCAGGAGAGGGCTACCCTGCAGAACAAGCTCATCCACAGGATAAATTATGTCAGCCTGTACAACCGCAATTATGAGCAGGTGCAGCATCATTGCACAGATCTGATCAACCATGCCCATCAGTGTTCTACTGCAGTTAAGAGGGGCCAGCTAGCCACAGGTGGGGGTCATGCCATCCAGCCCCAATGACACATGTTGAGGAGCTCCTCACCAGCCTTGGGGCACCCGCCCACCACCCAAGTCAGAAAGCTAAAAACAGCATTGGGGAGGTGGGTGCCACCCACACAATGGACGAGGAGCATGCATGTAAGGCCCCAGGGCACATTAGTAGACCACTGTTGCTTATCTATCTTCATCTGTAAAGTATCTACATGCATATGTCAGATAAGATAGTTTGTTGCTACAGTGTAGTAATGAACAGATGTGCATAATCTCTAGTATTTTAGGTTTGTACTGTTGATTTGCTGAAATGCTGCTCCCACCCTGTACCAATCCCACAGGTGTGGCTACTGACATTACGTCTCTCACACAACTATTTAGATCCCTCTGGTATACAACTGGGGCAGCAGCCTGTAGCTGGTGAGTATGTTGTTTTGTTCAGGTTTGCCAATACGCCGGCCATGTTATGGCCATGATATTTGCCATGCACATATTTAACACACCTACCCATAATGCATGCTGTACATGTTCACTTATTGTTGCTGTTAACTTCACTGCATCACAGTGGTCACCATGGTGGCATATCTGAAGGGTATGTAAGAGTCCTGCAGTATACCTAACAACCTGTCAGTGCAAGATGTGTGGACAGACATGAATATAATGGTGGGACAAATGACCTACAGTAGGGACATGTCTGAAACATTACCCTTAGGCAGTGGCTACAACAGTGTATACACCATTATTACAATGGCAACTGTTCCTGATCTAAACAACGGCAAATCACAATCCCACATTCCACACCTTTTACAACCTGTAATGTGACCCTAACATGAGCAATGAATGTGTAATATGGAATCCTATGTTAGGACAACAAATATGGGGAAACATACCTTAATAAACACTGGAAGCATTATGTGTGCACACACTCCGAATAATATATGTGGAAGCAGCTTGTGAGGTACTGACAGCTTCACTCTTCTTGAGTACACACCTTCCATCAAGTACATGGCCTCAATGTTGCACCAAGTAATGGTCGGCTGTACAAGAAGTATGTCCATGACATTTGTCCACTCACCTGCAACAGAGAAAGCCATGGCTTGCACACATCTTACAAACCATGGAATGGATCTCATATCCAAAAGGTAGCACTCAGGAGTGAGAAAAGTAGCCTTACCTCACCATTGCATATACCATGGCAAACAGTGTAGGCAGTCATGTATATGTATATGAAGTATGGGACAACATTAATGTAGAAAATAAACAGATGTCCATCCAAGACAGATAACAACACATGTTGCAAACTGGTCATGGATACTGCCCAGAAACATGCAGCAAAACTGAGGGACTTGCAGGAATGTCTAGCAAGTGCTGCCTGTGCAGTACCTGTGTCGACAATCCCCTGGAATCTGCATAAGTGTGGCCTGCAGGTTAGGGTATTCAGATGGAAGAGTTGTTCCACAGGAAATACAATACAGGGTTTTTTACAGGTAGCATAGGTGTAATATCAAGTTTCCCAAAGGCATGTGTTGCATTGTGTAATGGTGGACTGAGACCAAGGCTGAAACCTACAGACAGTATTCATAAATATACATGTGGTGCACAAGCAACACCTAACTCCACCTCAGGCCCACCATCTCCATTTTTACCTTGCTGGTGCCAGTGTACAGATTTAGGTTTGCTGTTCAATAGCAGGAATTATGCCGGTTGACATGGCATTCTGAATTTGGAACACTGCAAAATAACACTCATGTGTAGCCCATAGTTGTCAAGCATCTGCAATAAGGCTGAGGATGGGGAGGGGTGTCATCCTGAAACACAACAGTGAACTGAAGCATACATCCAAAGCTCACTAAGAATGGCTGTATCTGGACACAGTCAAGGTCATGAATTGTGCCAGACATCACTCCACAGCAATAGTGAAGGCACTGTGTGACCTTCAAGGGCTGAGCATATAAGCTGACCTTGCAATCCAGCAGAGTTGGGGGACATTTATAGGGTGGAGTGACCAAACTGGAGGTAAAGCTCTCTCAACTAAGACAGAACTTGGCAGTCAAGAGGATAAGGTAAACACTTGCACCACACCACACTCATCACATAGTCCCACTAAACCTACACCACCAAAATCCACACATAGAAACACAAAAACATTCACAGAGGCTCTCAATAATAATCTGCTCAAGCAACAGAGACCTCCAAAGCAGAAACACAAGCAACCTCCACCCCCAACACAACCCAAATGACACACAGCCCACAGACTCAGTGTGCCAATAAACCACAGTCCATAAGGCAAAACAACGTACCCAACACACTAGTCATAAGTGACTCTATAGTCAGGCACACTGAGGTCCCACTCACCAGGCTAAACAAGGAGAAGGCTACTGTCAACTGCTTGTCAGGTTTCAGTATCTGCCACATAATCCAGGCACTCAGGACACTCCACAACAAGTACAAATATGACTCTGTCATTGTCTATGTTGGTGTGAACGACCTGAGACGTACCTCCCTGGACTACATGAAAAGAGACATGGAAGAGCTCTCTGATCCTGTAGCCCAGGCAGGTATGACCCTAGCCATGAGTAGCATCCAGCCATCACCCAGAATGATACCGCAGTACAAAGACAAAATGATTGACTTCAACAATTGGCTAAGTTTCTGATGTCATTCTAAAGGGATCCAGTATCTGTCTGCCTGGGAAGACATGGTCAACAGAGCATGATGATTTGCCAGAGATGGCCTGTACCTGTCACCCCTGGGATTCCAGATACTGACTAAGGCACTTGCCGCCCCTATAGTGCCTTTTTTAGGCATGGTTCAAATGACAAATTCACCACCGTAACAGGAACAGGCAAGAAAAAACTGAGGGTAATGCTACTCAATGCTAGAAGTCTAAATCTCGAAATGCACTCACTTGAGGCACTCCTTGGAGAACATCGATATCTGTGCAGTGACTGAGACCTGGACCAAGGCTCTAGAGAGCACCCCTGCATTACCAGGCTATAACTCATACCACACATTTCAGCCATCTAACCTGGACCAGAACACCAAAGGCGGAGGTGTGTCCATATTCATTAAGGATATCTACACCTCCAGGCTAGTTGCGCAGCATAATGCATCCGAGGTTATCCAAGTCCAACTAACTCGTGGCAAAACTGCAATCCAAATTGTAGTTTGCTACAAATCCCCCACCATGCCCCAGGATTCCCACTCCTCTTTTCTTGATATACTGGAATATACTAGGGTTCAACCAAACACCCTAATAATGGGCAATTTCAACTACCCCACCATTAAATGGGAAAACTACTCATGTACCAACTCCTTCATTCAACGTTTTCTGGCATTAATAAATTCCAGTACCCTGGATCAACTTATCCACACCCCCACCAGGAGCAACAATATCCTAGACCTAGTCATTACCAACATGAATGACTGCTGTTCCACACCTGAAGTCAACTCCTCATTAGTCAAAACTGACCATAAGCTGATCACCCTAGATATCCACATCCTGCCCACACCCACCATTAAGGAAATCATGGTAAAATATTTCTCCAAAGCCAACTTCATGCTTCTTAAGACAGAAGTGGTGAACATCATGATACCCATGCAGATGGGCAATACAGTTACAACTGCTGAATCCTACACAAATGCACTCTATAACCACTTACACAAGTGCATGGTCTGTGCTATCCTAAACAAAACCAAGACACTGTCCTCCAAAAAAAGGAAGCCAGTCTGGTGGTACCCTGCCATAAACAAACTCTACAACAGAAGGAAGAAACTGTTGCAAAAGAGAGTAAAATCCCATGAGTGGAGGAGCTCCCTGTTTAGCCTCAGTAAGAAGCTGAGACCCCTTATAAGATCCCCCAAAGCTAGCTACAAAAACAAAATCATCACTGATTCTAAGGACAACCACAAAGCATTCTATAGCTATGTCAAGAATCTCAATGGCAACACCCAAATCTGCCCTGGATTACAGCACAACAGCATGAAAATTACAAAACCAACTGATATTGCCAACAGATAGGTTCAGTGCTAACTTTACTCCCCTCTCACCCCCTAAAGGGCCCATATCTATACAGGAAGAATGCAGAATCCCTGTAATCTCATCTATGCAGGTAAAAGCTTCACTCTCTAAAACCAAAAACACAGCATCCATGGGACCAGACAACATCCCAGGCTGCATTTTACATGAACTTCAGAATGACCTGGCTCCCCAGCTAAGCACCATGTTCAGTCATAGTCTCACATCAGGCTTTGTGCCCACTGAGTGTTGCACAGCAACAGTTATCCCACTCCACAAAGGGGGAGCCACCACTGATCCTGGGAACTATCGCCCTATTAGCCTGATGAGTCTGGTCTGCAAGGCCATGGAACGTATCATCATGGAACTCATAAACAAAGACATTGGTAACCTACAAACTCTGGACCCCATCCAGTTTGGGTTTGTGAAAGGCAGATCATGCCTTCTGAACCTGATTGACTTCTTTGAGGCAGTCACCAAAGATATAGACAAGGGTAAGGTGGCTCACACAGCTTATCTTGCCCTCACCAAGGCTTTTGACACCATCTCCCATTCTGGAATTATAGCTAAACTCACTAAACTAGATATAAATCCCTATGTCACAAAATGGGTTGCCAACTGGCTCACTGACAGAACTCACATTGTAAAAGTTGCAGACTCCAAATCTGACTTCAAACCAGTGACAAGTGGAGTACCACAGGGTTCAGTCCTGAGACCTCTCCTGTTTGGTATCTACTTCTCTGAAGTACAGGCTAACACAGAAGGCCTCTGGCTAATGAAGTCCACAGATGACTGCAAACTAGGAGCCATAGTCAAGTCCCCAAATGATGTGGACATCCTACAGAAGGGCCTCACTGAGACATATGCCTGGTGTCAGATGCATGGCCTCAAGCTCAATGCCAAAAAGTGTATTGTCATCCCCTTTGGTAAAAACTCTGTACCCATGAACTACCACATAAATGGCAGTCTACTTAACGCATAATGTGTGATAAGAGACCTTGGGACCCAGGTGGACAGTAGTCTCTCCTTTGATAATCACATCACCACAGTAGTCAGGAAATCCTTCTATGTGGCACACCTCATCACAAAAGGGTTCTCATCCAGGAAAAAAGAGGTCATTGTTCCCCTCTACTCTACAATTATTAGACACATTATAGAGTACAATGCCCCTTTGGGAATGTGCCTCGCAAGACATCTGCAGCAGCTGGAAAGGCCACAGAAGTACCTAACAAAGAGGATTACTGGCCTTAAACAGATGCCCTACACTGTCTGTCTCAAAAAACTCTAGCTTTACTCAGTAGCATATCATCTACTCCAAGGAGATCTCTACCTAACATATAAAGCTATGTTAAACCCAGAGCTGTTGGACATGCTACACCTAAAGAAATCCCAGTCTCGCCAAGCTACACACTCTAGGAACCTAAACCTTGTACGCACAATTAACAGGACATACTGGAGGGATATATTCCTGTCCCAGAGACTTCCTTTACTCTGGAATAAGCTACCCATCTATGTCAAGCAAAGTTCCTCATTAGCACTCTTCAAGAAAAATCTTGATGAGTGGATGATACATATGAAATACACCCCGGGGATCACTTCTGTGGCTCTGCTCGACAGGGCCACAGGAAATTAACTTTCTTGGGTGGCATAAGCCAGGGAATCTTGTTGGCTAGGCTTACTTAGGCCCTTGGGCTGATAACCTAGTACCTACCTATGAACCTATAAGTGAAGATGGGCCATGCTAGTATACTCCTTCCATGAATAGTGACTGCTGTAGTTTACTTAACAGGTGCTGCATCAGACTATTGTGTTAAGGGTGTGAACAATTATGCAACCCACATATTGTATGCATCTCATTCATCATCTGCATGACTAACACATTTGTTTGATATTGCATTTGATTGCAGAGGTCATATTTCAAATATCAGTTATGTGTAATGTTAACATATGCAGTATTGTGGCCCCACTGCATATCATGGAAGAGGCTAACATGTCGACAAGGGTGTGTACACTCCTCTTATCCACATTAAACTTTGAAGGTTGTCAGTGTAATCAGATTTTATTGCTCATACATGCACTGCTGATGATGAGATCTGCAAATCAGAGGTCAGGCATTAACTATTGACATCAGTCTTCATATCATCCCAGGTATGTGTAAGACAAAAACATAGGGGCTATGAGCAACAGAGAAAACATAACTGCCACACATATGCACATTCAGCAATGGTGTGTACATTCATGAGGTATGGTGCACAGTACATGCCAGTGTGCTGTGCAGGTGTACAGCAATACTGTGTACATGGGTGCAGTGTGTTCCAGGGGAAGGGGCATCACCTACTAACACAACTCATGCATCACAGAGATGTATAATGTTGGTAACAAGGATTGAGTATAACTGCAGTGCATGCTGTTGAGTGCCATATGTCATGCATGCTGACTGCTGGGTAATGAGAAGTCTGTGTAATATCTTTGTGCCACCTCACCAGTAAGTGTGTGTGCGTGTGTGTGTGTGTGTCTGTCTGTGTGTGTGTGTGTGTGTGTGTGTGTGTGTGTGTGTGTGTGTGTGTGTGTGTGCACATACGTGTGTGAGTGTATGTAGAAGTAAGTAATAACATACAAGTCTTAAATTGCATTTTTTGTTTGCCCCTCACAAGTGGCAAGGTAGGTCAGGGGCCCTCCTGCAGGCAAACTGATGTTAGTGTCCATACAGACTCTGACAATGATGATAGGCATGGTGAGGCACAGGCAGGATTGTCAGGGGATGAAGCTGTGCAATCAGTTGACATCCCACTTTTACCCACCCCATCCCCGCACACAGTCACAATGCCCATACATACCCCATTACCAGTCACCATAGATGAGGGACAGTTGGCAGGTGATGGCATGGGACAGGACAGCGTAGGGACTATGGCAACTGTGTCTGTATACAGAAGCCATAGCCAGATGACCAGTGAGGTACCACACAGGCAGATGTACAAGGGTGCTCGTAGGATGGCTGCTGACCATCATGCCTCTGGCAGAAGTGCCACATGAGGTGTCACCATACTCATGTTTTGGGCCATCATGGAGGCACAGGCACATATGGAACATTATAGCAGACAGAGTCTGAGGCTCCAGAGGGCTACTCATTATGCTGTACTTGACAACATCTGTGAACTTGCAGGTGCTCACTGTTATTTTGCAGAGGTCCTGGGTAGATGGTTTGGCTAGATGATGGGAATCCTCGACCGTGTGGTGTCTGTGTTAGAGCAGGTGATGGGAGTAGGGCATCAGCCATGTGAACGTAGGTCAGCAACACCAACAGGTGGAGATCTACGTGGGTGTGCAACAACTCACAGGCACTCCCATAGTGGCAGTACAAGCACTGCAGAGAGGCTTCTGTCTACACCACAAAGCAGCAGGTCACATGCACGTGGTTCTGGCTGGTCCCAACAGGATCGGGGATCCAGCAGAATTTTGTCATCATCAGGGCAATGTAGCATATCTGGGCTTCTGCCTGGTAGTGCCTGTGGAAGCCCTGGCAGGCACAGTTCCCATGTCCGTGGCTGGATACAATGAACTGTACACTCTGCCATGTACAGTTTGCAGTTGTCCAACAAACTCCTGTATATGGCAGCCACATCGCAGAATTGTGTGCATACATACTCACACACACATCACCAACACAGCTAGAGCACCTCCATACCTATACACATACCACATCTGCACAGCCCATTTGATAAAGAACCCCCTAACACACACACATACATGATGTCAACCAAATTGCTCAGCCTAGGCCTCTGGCAAAGCCACAACACACTGTGCATATGATGATACCTGTGCCACATCCCTGTCATCCATACCATCGATGCAGGGACATGCTAATATGGTTCTGATCCACAGAGTGAATGTTCTAAGGTTTAGCAATGGAATGCTGTTTAATGTGTTTTCAGCTGGAATGTTTAATGCTTACATGTCAAGGTGTGTAGCTGTCCATGATGCATTATAGCTGTTATTAACACTGACTGATTGTGGTCTACATAAAGTATTCTGTTTGTGTTGAAAGTGTCAGCAGGATGTTTGTCTGCTCTCCTTTCCTACAAGGGGTATGGCACTGTGGTGACACATTGACTGTGTCATATCTTGGGTACAGCTGAACACATGTAACAGGTCTGTATAACAGTTACCTCATGTGCTACATGGCTGATAGATCTGAGGGATGTATACAGGTGAGTGCATGGTGGCTGATGTCAGCAGCTCTTCTACAGTGGACAATGGTAAGTGTACTGGGTGGCACACACCAAATGTTTGTGAATAACATACACACACAGAGGCTTTGGTGTTGATGCAATACACAGAGAATACTGTACACATGGATGTACTTCATTTTGCAGTGAACCCATTTTGGCTTATGTAATTCCACCAAGACCAAATAGCCAAAACATCACATCAGTAAATAATCAGTCTGCCAGTTTAATGTCATTAACAGTGGTACTGGCAGGGTATATGTCCTCTTTCCCAATGTATTGCAATCCTGGAGTTGATAAACATAGATGTGCTGGTGTGGGTGGCCCAGCCCCCCACTTTGGAGGGTGTGGGGTGGCATAGAACCACACATAGTGTGATTAACAACTATTTAACCTGTTAACCTAAACTGTACAATATAACAGCACACTAAGCTGAGGGATACACACAACAATAACCCCAATGTGGGTAGCTGTGCCCACAACAACCACACCCAACTATATATACCAACTCCAGTATCACTGTATAGCTGTACAGTGGGGAAGAGGGCATTTACACATCCACTACTAGTTTTGATGAAATGAATTTCCACAAGATGATTGCTTTGAAATGTTACCTTTTGCCAGTAAGTTCTCAGACAAATGATCTCCTAGGACATATATTTTTTGCAAACGGAAATAGATCCCTTAACATACACACACACTTATTTGGCAACACTGAGAGTAGAACCCCTACCTAGGTACTTATTGCCACTGATGTGTTTGGCCTTAATTGCACACACCACAGAGCTTTTAGGATGGTGTGTCCTGAGTTTCCTGTTAAGTGAAGAACATCACCAGGCCTTGTACAGTATGGTAATGGGGATGTTCTTGGTGTTAATGAACAATACATAGTATGACATGCTGTCATATACACATTGACAAACACATACAGTCACAGACACATTTGACTAGGTTTAGCAGTGCTAACTACCTTGTTAGTGAGTCCATACTGTTACAGAGTTTTTGCACACAGCACATGCATCATTGCGCTGGATAGTGTAATCAGTTTCCTGTATGGTTGATGGTGAAAGCAGTCCTCATACAGTGGACCTTGGGACATGTGCTGTGGGTACCACAGTGTAAACACAGTATACCCAGCACCCACACCCCACATTGGATATTGTACTCACTGAAACCCATGATAATGCTCTGACATACCTACAATCGCACATTGACCAGGACTGCAATACAAACGCTTGCATATCTAATCAGTGCTACTGCAGGGATATGCATTTATTGCATGTGCCACAGGGATAGTAGGGTAAGGGTTTGTCATGGCTCTCCTAATGTCAGCAACATCACTATCCCTTATAATGTATGGCAAGGTTTATTGTATTTGGAGGATGTGGCATCGGAATGCTGTCTCCTACAAATATGCACACTCACACACAATTGCACACACATACACACACACACACATACTCACATTTTTCAGGACTCAGCGGGTAACCCACACCTATCTCCCCATTTGTAGAACAGTGTTATGCTTGTACTGCAAGCTCCAGGTAGCCCATAGGGGGAAGAGTGTAACAAGGTACATTTAATGTCAATTACAGCAGCAGCCATTTCTAAGTATAACAATGGGGGGGTGTAGTGGGTGAGAAGGCCCTCAGAGTATTTTCAACTACAAGTTTTGAAACACACAGACACCGTTATTCTCAGTAATGCACACTGACACATTTGTCAGTACTGAGGTCCAAACGTGCAGGTATTCCTAGGTGTGTACCAGGCTAATGTCCATGGAGAGAAGAGAAGAGTAGGGCATGTGGGTACACTGGTGTTATGCCACCTGACATTTGTCAGCAGGCCATCTATCAACCAATGTCACTTGAGTAATCCCCAGGGTGACGGTTAAATTCAACATCCAATCATCTGGTTTTCTCTTGCAGAGGGCCGGTGAGGTGCTCCAATTGACATGTATGCAACATATATTGCATAGCATGGCCAGTGTCTGAGTTAGAGACCTGTACCTAAGCATGTTATGTTGACTGTGGTAGTCTGGTTGAGGTATCCTTGGCATGTGGTGCATACAGGGGGGGGGTTTCCTAGTTGTGGCATTCATAACACAGCTGGGCGGACATGTCAGTGTTAGTCAATCAGAGATTGCCTGTAAGCAGCAAAGATGGATGCCTGACATCTGCACATCTGTACAGAGGAAAGAAAGAAATTAGCTAGCCAACAGATTATGCATTAGGATGAATGTTTTGACAGATAGATGTCTGACACTGATAAGTATGCCATTACTACATGACAGCAGTCCTCAATGACATGTATTAAACACATAGTAGTCTACAGCTAATATCAACATATCAGATCAATATCCAATAAGAGATATTTAAAAACATACAGCTCACACACCAAGAACATGATAGTCAGTACTCAGAGTCCAGCTTTGCATGCAGGGGTGTATGGTTCCAGTACTACAATATGCAATATACTCTTACTTGGAAAAGCACTGTTAAAAGTAGTAACATAATGATACAATACATGCAAATGTGACTGCATATAACCTGGGATACTACGCATGTAGGAAATACATACAAAGAGAAAAGATTGTGGCACTAGCCATGTATACTCAGGTATCCCATACAGTATACTCACACCCCTTGCTACTGTAATGACAGCATATAAAAGCATGTTTATCAGACTGGAATGTGATCACTGGTTACGAGGGCTGAGTTATGTTTATCAGGTGTAAGCATTGCTTAAATGTAAATGCTAAGCACATTTGACCACTGGTAAGTAAAGCCTACATGGTGTAAATGCCTATTCATTTAACTGTACATTAGCACCACTTACTGTCGGGCAAATCCTAGCATACATGCTTAAAGCTTCTCAAAACTGCCTTAAACACTCTGTATCCAACAGTCCTTGTTCTGCCTAGCAACAAAACAAACAGCCCTCACAGGTCTTGAACCCAGGACACAGTACACTACAGTCACAGCAGTTAACCACTAAGCCATCCAAGTTGTGAAGAAGTCTGTAGTTTTTCAAATATATCATTCAGTACACATAATGAATAGTAGTGAATAACTGCTTTGACTACTACAATTGTTGAGTACTTGTAAGTGAAAAATGGTGTTGAATCAGTTATGTCCTGATATGTAAATATACACATATAAGATTAATATGGTGAGATACATCTGAGAAGGTATCTACAACACTCATGTTTACACATAAAAGGATATAGATATATGTTTACACATATGTGTATATATATATATATATATATATATATATATATATATATATATATATGTGTGTGTATTCATACACACACACATATATATCTATATCTATATATGTATCTCTCTCTCTCTATATATATATATATATATATATATATATATATATATATATATATATATATATATATATATATATATATATATATATATATATATATATATATATATATATATATATATACACACATGTATATATATATATATATATATATATATATATATATATATGTTTAGATACATATATGTATATATATATATATATATATATATATATATATATATATATATATGCATGTATGTATATATAACATATGCCCATAACATGTAGTGGAGTCATACATCTACCCAGGTTGAGAGTACCATAACTCTCAACCTGTTAGTGCAAGGGAAGGTAATGTATGTATTGCAGTTATAAATGTAAAATGTTGCTACAGTGGCAGGGGTTGTGTCAACATACATGTTGTGCAGCAAGGCTCTTCTGAAACTTGCATGTATGCCATCAGTTACTGACAGACATTATAAACTCATAGTGAAGTACCACACAAATCACAGTAATTATCCTATGGAAAAGAAGCAATATGCGCAATAAACGTGGACAGTCTGAAATAATCTAGTCAGTGAGGAGGTATACACAAAACGCCTTAGTGCAAGAAATGTGGAACAAGCTCGACAAAGGTTATGTTTAAAGCCATGGAAATGGGGATATATCAGAAATACTGGACTAGATAAACTCACACAGTTGATGCATTCACACCCTCCTGTCTGTCCTAACACATATTAACTGGAGGAGCAGAGATCCCAATCCACATACTTCACACTAGTTAGAGACATACATCTTCACACCAGCCCACTGCTTTGTCAGAAATACACAGCAAGTATGGTGGCCAGGCAATAGTACATCTGACAAATATCTGGATATAACATCACACTAGGGTAAATACACTGTGCTGCTAATCATGTCACCAAGCACTGTCTACACTACAGGCAGACTGCCAAAACACTAACCCAATTTACCTATGGGGGAATACACATGTAATTGCAAATATAGCAGGCACTACAGGCATGTAACAGCATGGAGTAACATACACCAGTGTGAAAGTGCATACACACAACCGATGTCAACACAGTCAAAGTCACATAATGGTAAACCTAAGTAATAGCACAGTCTGTGGCTTTGTAAGCAAAAGTCATCATCATGTTTGACACTCACACACTAACCCTACATATACTCACCCAATTCACAGTGTAGTCTGATGCCTGACTGTGGTATGGGACATGTCTCAATATGGCCCTTCAAACATATAGATGGAGTATCAGAAACTGGAGCATCATGCACTGTCAGATAGAACAGGACCAGGAACACTGACATCTACCCAGTCTGTACACAAGCCAAATAACAGGATCACAAAACACTGCTACATAATACAGACACTCTGTCAACAATCACCAAAAGTACACAGACCTCACTACTGTACAGACTACCACAGAATATCCAGGTTTTTTCCTCAACTATTAGGCCTCCTATACATTACATGTCTGGAAGTCTGATAAATCACTGGCTTGATATCAGGAATTATGCCAGTAAATAATGGTATATGGTACATATCCACCTCTTATATGAACAAAGGATGACAGACTAGGGGGGACAGAGGCACAAACACAGGGCCAATATTGACATATTGCAGTTATAAACTGAGAATATTACTGGTGTAACAGGGTTTGTTGTGACATATCTCTTCTGAGGGATATGAAGTCAGTAACACACATGGATGTTACCATTTTCTGAGTACAGTTATCAGAGTATGCCACTGCACTTATGAAGACAGAAAATGTGTGAATAACACATCAAATCTCAGGCTCCAAAAAATCCATATTGCAGTTATAAACTGAGAATATTGCTGGTGTAACAGGGTTTGTTGTGACATATCTCTTCTGAGGGATATGAAGTAAGTAACACACATGGATGTTACTATTTCCTGAGTACAGTCATCAGAGTATGCTACTGCATTTATGAAGACAGAAAATGTGTGAGTAACACACCAAATCTCATGCTCCAAAAACATTTTTCCACATCTACCAGAGAGGGGGGGGAGAGAGATAGAGAGTGGGAAAGAAAGAAAGGAAGAGAGTAAGAGCCAAGCATGTTTGTGTATGATCTGTTGGTAGAGAGAGGTCTCTGGGTATTATAATGTTTGCCTATATATAAATGTATGGCTGTGCATTGTCTACAACAACCTCTACAGTGTTTGATAACTGTTGGCCTTGTAATGTGACATTGGGACATATGGGTCCTCAATATGAAAATGTAGCAAAGCCAACCCTGCAATGGATCCTGTTATTTACACAATCACACCCACACCCACATAGGATATGGATGACCTCCACACACTTGTCAGTACTGAGTTTCAAACCCCTACCTACATATGTATTAGTACTAGAGTGTTACACAGTTATCACACGTGCCACAGCAGTTAAATGTTGAAAAGCTGTCCAAAGGTATCGTTGAAGGTGAGTGACATAGTTCATGGTTCATAGGTTCATAGTTTAGTACTAAGCTAACTGCCCTTGCGAGCCATTTTAAGCCTATCCAATTATCCCTTGTGAGACTCAAACCCTGCACCTTGTGTTTGTAAGGCAAACACCTTAGCCATTAAGCCACCCTCCCAGTAGCACATCAGTTGCAGTGCTAATGGGGGGTGAGGGAAGTGCAGTAAGTGTGAATGACAATAAAAGCAGGTGTCAACAAAGACTCACACACTCCCATACACCAACATCAACACACTTTTTCACAGTCACCAGGACCAGGATTAGAACTCCTACCTAACTAGTTTGCCACATCATGGGATTATCCAGTTATCGCAAGCACCACAGCAGTTATATATTGGAGAGCTGTCCAAAGGTATCTTTGAGGGTGAATGACATCAGCTGCAGTGCAAAAGGAGGAGTGAGGGAAGTGCTGGAAGTGTGAATGCCCACAAAAGCAGGTGTTAACAAAGACTCACACACACATTTTTACAGTTGCCAGGACCAGGACTCCTACTTAACTATTTTGTTACGCTATGGTAGTGCACAGTTATTGCAAGTGCCACTACACTTATATGTTGGAGAGTTGTCCAAATATATCTTTGAAGGTGAGTGACATCAGCTGCAGTGTTAAAGGAGGGGTGAGGGAAGTGCAGTAAGTGTGAATGACCACAAAAGCTGGTGTCAACAAAGACTCACACACACATTTTCACAGTGCCCAGGAGCAGGATTAGAACTCCTACCTAACTAGTTTGCTACACTATGGTAGTGCACAGTTATCACAAGCACCACAACAGTTATATGTCAAACAGTTGTCCAAAGGTATCTTTGAAGGTGAATGACATCAGCTGCTGTGCTAAAGGAGGGGTGAGGAAGTGCAGTAAGTGTGACTGACCACAAAATCAGGCATCAACAAAGACTATCACAAATTTTCACTGTTGCCAGGACCAGGATAAGAACTCCTACCTAATTAGTTTGCTATACTATGGTATTAGGCAGTTTTCACAAGCACCACTGCAGTTATATGTTGGAGAGTTGTCCAAAGATATCTTTGAAGGTGAGTAACATCAGCTGCAGTGCTAAAGGAGGGATGAGGGAAATGCAGTAAGCATGAATGACCACAAAAGCAGGTGTCAACAAAGACTCACACACTTTTACACACATTTTCACAGTTGCCAGGGCCAGGATTAGAACTCCTACCTAACTAGTTTTTTTACATTATGGTATTACACAGTTATCACAAGCACCACAGGGCTTATAGGAGTTAGATTTGGCCAAAGGGTTATTTCAAGGAGACTGCCATTATAAGGAGTGCTAACATGGGCAATGGGAAGTGCAGTGTGTGTGAATGGAACATAAATCATTCCTCTGGAAACACACACACACTCAGTCACACACAGCTTCACATTTGATAGGACTGAGTATACAAATGCTATATGAATACTGTTTTTTACTATTGTGTTACACAGTTATCACAAGCACCACAGACACTATAGGGCTGAGGGATACTAAAAGGAATATCTACAGTTATTGACATCAGCACATCATGCAATATCAGCCAACTGAATGTGTAGTGGGTGGGACAGGGCTTATAATGGAATTTTATCTGTCACTGTCTGTCTCTGTCTTCCCCACATCTCTGTGTGTGCATGTTTGACATATTATAGTGTGTTGGCCTTGGATATGTGTGCGTATTCCTATCCAATCTGTGTGTGATGCATACATGGCGTACAAGCTGGTGTGTGTGCACAGATATCTGCAAATGCCAGATATGTATAGTCCACTGTTTTGTCAGATATGGGCTTCATTTCTTTAAGTGCAGGAGCATGCCCAGTATGATCTTCTGTATTGAGTGTGTGAATCCATTCTAGGATTCCAGGTAGGGTTGTACTCCATCCAGGGTTTGGTGTTCTCACCCTACAGATAGAAACCTGTTTCTGCAGGATATCTGTAGATAGGTTGACAATATGGTGTCACAATGAGCAACAGATAGGGGGGTACTGTAACTATTGCTGTCTATGCTGCTTGTGTTACATGGCTGGTATTAGCAGAGATATTCAGATATATGTACTGACAGATATAATTATTTGTTCACAGTTATTTACTGGGAAATACAAGATGAATGATGCTAAGTCTGCTATTGTAGTCCGCAGTCTACAGATTTCTGCACACTCCTGCCATTTTAGAGGGGTAGTTACAGACACTTGCTGATGGGTTTGTGTAAATGGTCCAGTACCTTGGTAGTATAGTGGCTGAGGATCCCCATGTTGCACATACATCAGCTTAACAGAATGGCCATATCCTGCTGTGATCATACCTCTCAGCTGTACAGATTCACCCAGGTTACCCAGAGGCAAGGCTCGTATATCTGGTCAGTTACCCTTAACATTGTGGTTTATGAGCAGGTTAGTTGCCACCCATTACTGGGTTTGCAGGCAGGGGTAGTTTGGGCACACATCAGAGTTTCAGACTTCACATACTCCATGCCTTCCATAGATCTATACCCCCCCAATCTGTTACTCTATCCTTGTCCTAATATTATGCGAGCAATATTTGGGAAGTATCCCTATAGCTGGCCCTTCATCCAGTGGTATTTATGGATTGGCCCCCAATTTGTGCAGTAGGACATGGGGGGCATGCGACTGTAATTTGTCAATATGGCCTTGCATTTGTGTTCTGTTGACTGTGTTAGTTTGTTATTTGGGATGCCATGAGATACAACACACTGGCACTACAAGCATGGCACAGGCCTTTGACAGAGGACTATAGGCTATTTGGTAGTGATGCAGGCCATCTGAAGCAGGCCAGTGCATTCTGTCACTCCTACATTCCCACACGGTGAACCAGTGGATTCCCCTGGGGTGAGAGGGTAAGTGTGCAAGGTGTTAATGGCAATAGTTCCTGTACATATTGACCCATTGGTCCAGATGCATGCAGGGTGCTGCTTACAGCTAGGGACACACCTGCATAGGACACCTCTTCATCATGCTGCATTCTATGGGTATTCCCATACAGAAGTGGGGACATATTGTACTCATTCCCAACAGCAAGGATATGACCTGTGATAAACCTGTGGCTGATGGTGGGGTGAGCTGAGTGCATGTGTGATATGGAAGCTACTGCAGCTGACTCACAGATATACCTGGGACATTCCTCTCATGCTGCCTTGTGCAGGAACATAGACAGTCTCTCATTACTTCATAACTGTGCCTTTTATGGTCTGCCAGTGATTGTTCAGACTATATCAGTATTCCATACTACACAGACAACTAATGTGCTGCTAACCTGTATGTACAATTCCAAAGTTGTGTGCAGTTGACAGTTACATTTTATACACTCTGTCTAGGGTACTTCCACCTGTGTACTGTGTGTATGTATGGGCCCACATTCATGGCATGTCCATCTTTCAGACAGTGACAGATATTGACATCTGGACAGTGAGTATGGATGACTGCTGACATGGGTATTGCTGAGAAGCATTGTGGTTGGCACTGCAGTTGTCAGAACATGGCCCTGTCATCCACAGTACTGCCTACCACAGGCAAACAAGACACAGCCCTGCATGCCTAGATGCTGACCACTTCCACACAATATTGAACACACAACAACCTAACACATGGACCCCTGCATATTGTACACATGCAACAATCTATCCTGTAGATTGAGCCAGCTTGGGTAATCTGTGTTCCACTGTTATTACACCTCACACTTACATGATACTGCATTTCTACATGGGATTGTGGGAGGGGGGCACACCTGACGACTTTAAATATTTGCTATGACTGTACTGGTATTTCAGGTACTCTTTCGGCTTCCATTTCATTTTGTATTCTGACCTATCATGCAGACTGGAGGCATATCAGTAGTGTACAGATCTTAGGTTTTATTGACCTGCATTTCAGTTTCAGACTTCTTACCCTTCAGAACTGACATGCAACTGCCAGACCTGTTGTGGTCTGTCTGTGTAGGTCTGGAGAGGGGCTGTTAACCATTGCCATCAGTTAAATGCCTTAGCCTAGCCTTTCTTTATTGTCATCTACACCTGTCCTGCTGGCTGAGGCTGATGGTGGGTTTGTGAGCTGCACTGACCACCATAGGACACACATTTGGGCCACCACATGTACTGCAGTGGGATTTGTCACCTTGTCTAGTACTGCCTAGTATGTTGACAGCAGTATTTGTTATGGATTTCATGCTGCCCATATAGGTGTACACTATCTGCTGCCATCCCATTCAGCTATCCAATTCCCTTGCATGCTCAAGTCTATACCATAGATATAACTATCAGAGCATACTGATCCATTCAGCAATTGAGAGGAAGACTGACTTACCTTGTGGCTGTCCCAGTATTGAGGAAGGTGCTGGAGGGCTGACTATGTTGGATGCACATAGTACACTCCCTATATATGGTAAAGCACAGGTAGTGTCATGTTTGGCATCCCTTTTATTGTATGTGTGAGTCAGAGAGAGGTGTCATTCCCTGGGTTCTTACTGTGTCAGTGTATGTGCTATATGTTGTCTCTTTGCCAAGGCCTGGGCATACTGGGCATGCCTCCTTCTGCCTCCATGGGCAGGCTCAAATAGTTCCTCCTCCAAGTCCCTCTGTGCCTGTGATGGCCTTGGCAATGGTGGGGAGCTGTGTGGGCTTGCCCCATGCTATTCCTGCTGCAGCTGTTTCCTCAGGATCATATTGTGTAGCATGCCACATATTATGAACATTTGTGTAAATGTAGCTGGAGAGTACTGCAAGGCTCCCTCAGATATGTCCAGGCAGCAGCATCCCAAATGCATGCTCTATTATGATTCTGGTTTGTGTGTGCCTCATTATGGAGTTCTTGTCATGTGTGTGTGTGTGTGTGTGTGTGTGTGCATTTCTGAGGGGTGTCATCCGATATGGCTCCAGTGCATAACCAGCATTCTCTACTAGGTGGCCATATGGGATGTCCCTACTGGCAAATGACTGGTACAGCTGTGTTCTATGCCAGATGTGTGAGTCTTGATAGCTTCCAGGGCTGCCAGCACACACATTCAAAATAATGCCCTAGGCATCGCACATGAACTGGCAGTTGAAAGAGGGGAAGCCCTTGCTGTTTAGGTAGACCCTACCCCACTCACCGGGTGGTGCTTTGATGTGTATGTGCATGCAGACTATAGCACCCACAACCTCTGGGTATTCTGCTATTTGGTGGAAGAGATGCATATTGCTGGTCAATGCTTCATGGGTATTGAGGAAATATATGTGCTCACTGGCATGTGCTGACATGGCATCCAGGAACTGGTGGAGTACCCTGGATGCTGATGCCTGTGAGATCCCCATGATATTCCCAGTTGGCCTTGGAAGGTACCTGTGGCTAATATTCTTAAGCCTACACATACTTTGGTATCCACTGGGATGGGTTCCCCCTCTGTTGGTTCTGTGTGTGAGGCGTGGCTGACACAGCTCAAAAATTTGCTGAAGAATGTCCCTGTCCACCCTATAGCACTCCACTATCTCCAGCTCATGTAACCCCTGGTAGGTTACTCTGGGTCTGTACACTCTTCTCCTTCTCCTCACTGTGGGTTGGTCATCAGCATTCACATACTCACCACCCTCAGCCTCTTGCACATACTGATGTGTGAGAGCAACAGCAGCCCCTAACATTTTGTTAGTTTTGTCAGGTAAAATTTCCCCATCCGTGTACACCGGTGATGTAGAGTTTGTGGGAAAAACCAGACTGGAAGGCATTTGCATAGTTTATAGTAGTGTGCTAGGCTGTTCCATGTGTAATTGGCTGATTCTGATACATTTCACCTGCCAGCAATGCTAGTTCTCCTTGATTGCCTTCCTACTGCTGTTTTCCCTTCCCATTGCCTTTCTGTTTAAGCCCTGAGGCACAGCGCACATACCCAGTGCTCAGATGTGAAAAGAGTTGCTATTTTCCTGTTATTTTTTTTTTTTTTTTTAAACCCAGTGCGCAGTGTGCACACCTGTTCAGGCAATGCAAACACTGCTAGGCAGCCTTAGACACACCTCCTTCCATAGCTGTGCTTAGCTAAGGACAAACATGGGCCACAGAGCTCCAATAAGCTTACAGCATGCATGACACTCCCCCTTATGAAGTCATCTACCTCTTATACCTATACCATGGTGTTGCTGCACCTACACGGTTGGGTGCAAGCTAACACTGAGGAAATCTGTGATTCAGTATCAGTCCCTCATTTGCATAAAACAGAATGCTAATTCATAGTTGCCACACTCACACTGAGCCTTCCCCCTTAGTGACCACTATTCCCTGGTATTGTTGTCTTTTGCATGGCATTGACTATCATGGCAAAATGCTGATTTGGGTTTAAAAGCTTATTTCCAACTTTTTTCTTATTTTTGGGCCAATTCCATTTGCACACTGCTGACCTACGCATAAATGGCCGAAATCGGCCAAAAAAACATAAAAGTTATTTTTTATAATTTTGCAACTATTTCTCATGCCACTGGCCATATATTTGGTCATTACCATGCCTACTACATTGAATACATACTTTCTTTGGAGCTGTCATGCCTCCGTTTTGTAATTTGCAGAAATGTATTTGGTTACACTATTCCAGCACAGATGCCTGCCTGCTTCCTGGATTGCTAATTCACCTCATTTGTATGTTTTTTACCTGCAAATGGGGTAATTAGTGTATAGCAGTGGTGCCTGTGCAGGAATAGTGAAGGAGTGCTCATGCACATCTCAGGAGCTCGTTCCTGGATTGTTCATCGGCCATATTGCATGCAGCAGCTCTTGCACTATTCCTGCACTCCTTGCAGAGCTTGCTGAATCCAAGGGAATGGGGTACACGTAAATGTCAGGAATGTGCATACTGTGATTATATTGATCAGTCTATGTATTTTAAGCATCCGGAGACAGGCTATTTATGGAAATTTAGGGCTTCAGCAGACTGCAATACACATAATGTTATTTATGCAGCACACTGTGTTTAGTGCTTCAAATTTTACATAGGTAAAACTAACCAGAAACTGAAAGAGAGAGTGTGGGATCATTTGTATTGCACGAGAAGAGGGAATGATTGTAGTGCTTTAGCAAAACACACACTAACAAATGGTAACACACATACATTTGTATTCCAAGTTTTTCAAGTTGTGACTAAGAGTGTGAAGGGGGGGCATAGTAAACATGACAGAAAATGCAGAATTACAGTGGATTTTAAGGTTAGGAGCACATAGGGGAATGGGTCTGAATGACCATGTACCGCTAAAACCAGTATTAAAGGCAAAGAAAAATAGATAAATATATTATTCTGCATTTTTGTGTTTTTACTTGCTACTTTTTTATGTGTTGTTTTTAGATGCTGTTGCTTTAAAAGTAAATGCATTGTGGATCAATTAGGTTTCTGCATTGTCATGTTAATTGATACTAAAATTTAGTATAAAAGAAATTAATTTGCTTTATTTTTTTTGTCTGATGAAGCTGTGGTGAACTCTGTGAAAGCACTAACTTTTAATAAAACCTGTGGATTTTACAATTGCTGAGCCTTGCCTTTCTGCCTGTTATTAGCTGTGGTTTTGCTTGAAATAGCAAGAAATAATAAATAAATAAATAAATTGTGTGTGTGTGTGTGTGTGTGTGTGTGTGTGTGTGTGTGTGTGTGTGTGTGTGTGTGTGTGTGTGTGTGTATGTGTTTGTGTATACTATATATATATATATATATATATATATATATGGTTCTAGGTTATAATATCGACAGCTGCTTTCACCGACAACACAAACATCGACACCACATAATCGACAAACCATAAACACGAAACCTCACATGCCCGACAAACAAATAACCAACGGTCCACAAACATGAAACCTCATATGTTGCACACACCACAATAACAACAATCAACTAACAAAACACATCCCCTGTCCAAAAATCACACACAGAACACAAGCCCACCAAAATCCTCACAAACCCACACTAAACCTCACATACACAACTATCTACAACCCTAACCCAAACCCTTACCCTAAGGTCCGTCACTATCACACACTCAGCTAACCCGCGCCCAAACCCTAACTCACTTAACCCGCCCCTAACCCAAAATATACTACTACCGCACACTTACCTAACCCGCACCCTAACCCTAACTCACTTAACCCGCCCCTAACCCAAAAAATACTACTACCGCACACTTACCTAACCCATGCCCTAACCCTAACTCACTTATCCCGCCCCTAACCCAAAAAATACTACTACCGCACACTTACCTAACCCGCGCACTGACCCTAAATCACTAAACCCACCCCTATCCCCACAGACCGTCAATATCCACACTTACTTTACTCGCACCCTAACGTCCGTCACCACTGCATACTCACACAGCCTTTTCTCAAGTCGCTATCCTTGGCGTCGGCGTTTTGATCCATAGTGTCGGTCTTCCGCATGTCGATCTTCTGGCGCCCGCTAATCCATTGTCGGTGATGTAGGCTGTCGATGTTATAACCTAGAACCACATATATATATATATATATATATATATATATATATATGTATATATATATATATGTATATATATATATATATATATATATATATATATATATATACACACACACTCAAAATGATGAGTGCCAATAAGCCAAAAAAAAGCAATTGAAAACCTTGGACATAGTAGATGGAAGTCTATTCTTTTGGCCATTCACTCTTCATGTTTTGTGACTCCATCTTGCAGGTCAGACATTTCAAATATACAATCACATAAACACATATATAGACACACGTACACACTGAATTCCAAACCACCCTCCTCAAAGCAAACATAAAAGCCACATTTCACAGTGAAAAAGAAAACAATTAAACACAAAATCCCTACAATGTTGCCACCAGTTAATAGTTTGAAATGCACTTCCACATAAACAGACACACTGACACAAACACACACACACACACACACACACACACACACACACACACACACACACACACACACACACATACATACACACACACACACACACACACACACACACACACACACACACACACACACACACAAATAAATGTAAGCATGAACACATTGAATCTCACCTACAACACTGCATGATAATAAACAGTCTAAAGGCCTATATCCTCAGGATTGGTAAATATATAGATACACACACACACACACACACACACACACACACACACACACACACACACACACACACACACACACATACATAGATGCACACACTGAATTTCACCTATAATGCTCCATGTTGTGCCTATCACCAGCCCCTGCAGTGTTGCTGCAGCTCCTGACCTTCTTGTGCTGGCAGCCATGCAGTTGACTATAAGTACCTATTCTCCTGAGCAGGGGAGTTGTCTACAGCTGCTCACTAACATTCCAGGAACCAGAAGCAGTTAGTCAGACATTGGTTGGCAGGCCTGCAATCAGGAAGCTGTATGTCAGCAACACAGAGGCAACTGTTGCCAATGTACCCTTGGCACTACACTGTTTATATATAAGTAATCAGCTTTTGCAAAATTATAACAATCATGATTATAAAGTATTAGTGTTTCAGGTAATACACATGCACACATGCATGCACTGTTAAGATAAATATCTCGCTCACTGAATTTCTTAACTATGGGAGGACAGACTCTAGTTGCATTTGCCCTACCTTTTTGCAGACATGCAGAATATTTTCATCCTATAAAGGGATATTGTTTACATTATCTCACAAATGGCATTTTTCAAGACTTCTGAAAAATCATAGTCATCAAACCCATAGCAAAACAATGCTACAACATCCAGCCAAATTCTTTCTGTCCTATTATATTACAGTTGTCCTGGGACAACATTTTGGAAAATGCAGCAACTACACAGCTGAATTTGTATACTAAAGACTTTGGATTGTTTTCTAGTTATCATCATGGTATCATGTCTTCAGGAAGGACATGACTGCAGTACATCATTGTTATTCTGTATTGCCAGCCGATATTGATCTGTGGATTCAAGGAACTTCTTTGGTGCTATACTTATTGACCTTTCTAAGGCATCTGACTGTACCATCTGTCAGCTTTTGAGCATTCCTTCCTGTACTGCCTCTTCCCTTTGTCCATAAACGGATTATTTATTGATTTACTTTGTTTTATTGTTAGATGGTAGATGAACTAGAAAATAGGAGCCTTCTTCCAGCTATGACTTTGTGACATAAAGAAGAGAAAATCACACATATATACAACAAATAGATTATTGGACAAGCTTGACAAAAGTATAACATATGCAAATATAATACAGCAAAAAGAACCATAATAGTATTAGGGACACCAGTAAAATGTCCTCATAACTAACGTGCACCATTACAATTGAACAAAATGACACTATTTCAGTGACTTAACATGTAAAGATACAGTTTGCTTTATTCTCTGAAGTGAAACCGGTAACAGTATTTATGAACCTTTGGAAGTCTGGTGGCAGACAGATACAGCCCTGACTACAACCCAGGTGATCTAAGTTCAGTTAGTGCTTCTGACATCTGAAAATGCTGCCACAGAAGATGGGTGTGTCTATCCTGTTGTGTCTAGGGGTGGAGTTCAAAGAGAAATGGTACTAGGCTGGGAGGGGGAACAGAAAAGATATGACCACCCTGTATGACCCAGGGTGCCTGTATGACCCAGGGTGAAAAGGATATCATAAAATTTCTTGATAAACTATGTGAAGCTGGTGCAGACAGCAGTTATGTGAATTTCACATTGCACAGATGCAAAGTTCAGCAGGTATTAAACAAATACAAGATGATTTGTTGCTTTATAACACTGATTGGTCTTTTTGTGTAAAAAAGTAGCAGATCAACTCAGGATGCAGAGCGCAAGATTTTATAACAGAATGCTAATAGCTCTTATAATAACAGAGAACAAAACAGCAGAATGACTCAGTAAGCAAATAACAAGCAAAGCACTGCACTGTGTTATTATCAGTATCCAGTAGTGTATTGCAAATATATCAGGATTGCCTTGTCTTTACACTCTGGGGAAAACCTGCAGGAGAAAGGGAAGTAGCCTCTGAGTCTTAGGAATTAGGTGGTGCATTAAAGTATCTGGGATCCTACCTAGAAATCACCAAATCCCCTTGTGTGCAGGTGCAATATTATTGGTAATGAAAGGAGTTAGTAGTATACAGGTGCAACATTGCTGGTGGGGGAGTTTGCAATATAGAACTATGGGGCACAGTTTATACCAAACTGAAGCTGTCACAAAAGCAAAAGATAAATGACAAGAGTGAGAAAACATGTGCTGCTGGAGTGGATGACTAGAGAAAGTTTTGCTCTGAGCATTTGGTACAGGAGTGCCTTTGCCCTTTCAAAGAGGGTAGATGTGAGCTTATAGGAGCCTGGCTTTTTATTGCTGAGGCTTCTAATGAGTCTAACATAGTTTGAAGTGCTGCCTGTGTTTGGAAGAAGTTAAGTTTGGATAATTAAGGAATGCTTTTGAAGTTAAAAGTTCAATAAGTGAAGAAATCATAACACAATGCAATGTTAAGCCTGACCAGTTTTTAAATACCAACATTTTTTTGTTTTTGTGTTTCTGTTTTTTACTGTATTTTCTCTTACTTGCAAACTTTGAGACATATAGGAAGCATGAATGCAATTGGATGCTCATTTTTCACAATGAAGCTGCAACATCTACTTTTTACTTTGTATAGATAATTGAAAATGATGTTGAGCACATTTTTGCTGATGCCTTGACAATGTGATGTCATGAATGGGTCAAAAGAAGCTATTATTCCTGGTTAAGCTGCAGTTGTTGCCAGTGGAAATCTCCCAAAAATTTAAATGGATGAAATGTATGTCTTGGAAAACTCAATATTATGTCATGAATCCAGTTTACACCACAGAAAGTCATAGAAGTAATTCCCAGCTTTAGCAATTATTTGTAAGTGAATGAAGGCTCTGTATATGCATAGGACTATTCTATGCTAATGCATACTTTCATCAGTCACTATATTTATTTATCCTTATTTCATCCTTTGTTGACAGGATTAGTCAAACTAGGCCAGTGGCCCCTTTTCAGGGGAGATCCAATGTGGTATTTATGCTACTAGGGGAAATTTGACCAGGGAATCAGAGAACTTCACTTGCTCTTTTTGATATGTACCATTGGATCTTTTACATGTACCTGAGCTACCACTAACTCAAGCAGATGGGACACTGGTTTAATGGTTCATCCAAAGAACAGCACCATCAGAAGAGCAATACGTATTCTAACCCAGTCACCTCGACCAGGAATAGAATCCACAACTTCTGGTCTTCCAGTGCAATCTTTTATCTCTTACATCAACCCATTCATACAAACATACATATATACGGATTCACTAGAGAATCTGGAAATACTGAAATCCCGAATTTTAGTATTTAGAAATTCTATGCCCGAAAGCTTTAAATCCTGAAACCCCATAACCACGAAATTTAAAATTGCGAACCTACACTACAAATACAACACACACATACACACAATCTCCTCCCACAATCAAACATACAATCCTACACTGCGCCCCCACACCCCCATACTTATATATATTAACTCCGAGATCGCACAATCACACACACAAAGGTAACTCACACCCACACATTTCACAGCCCTTTGCACACACACATCACAGCTAACATACACTAAAGCCCCTAATCAACACACTCATACATACTTACCTGAACTTACACCTATCCATTCACACACCACAACACCAGAAGCTCTGAACTTCGATATTTTGAATTTCGCTCTTCTGGTGTTTTGCAATTTAAAGCTTTCAGCTGTAGAATTTCGAAATACTGAAATTTGGGATTTCAATATTTCAGGATGCTATAGCAAACCCATATATACATATATTAATGAAGCAGCTACTGTAAAAAGGAAAAAGTAAGCAGACAACTATAGGAACAAGCATGTGTTTGGGCTCAGCTACACAAGCTTTTTTAATAATATAACATTTTTTTCTTGTTTGTTAAATAGGTAATTTATCTGAACATGTAGAAGAGTTAAGTGGTAGGTAAGACTGTCATGTGGCAAACAAGTATAGTGCTGTGGGGCTATCTCTCTCTCTCTCTCTACTCTCTCTCTCTCTCTCTATATATATATATATATATATATATATACATATAATTTATATCATATTGTCAGGTTTTCAGAAACTTGAAATTCATATAGTCAGTAGCATATGTTTGAGTTTCTGAAAACTTGAATGGAAAAAATAATCAATGTTTATGCAAGGTAGCAAGCTCCCCTGCATCCCAAATTTGGGGGAGATGTACTGACAGCTCTTGAAAATTACCAACTCCAAGATCACACTACAGTGAGTAAAAGGTTGTAGTCTCCATTAAAACATGTCTATGTAGATCATGTTTCAATGGGTCGTGGGCAATTTACTCTTTTCCCCACTGTTGCGTGATCTTGAAGTTGGTATGTATAATTTGCAGGAGGTGTAGGTGGTGCAGCTCCCCACATGGGGATGCAGGGGACTTCTCCCCTGCATAAATGTAGATTTTTTGTTCAAGTTTTTGCAAACTCAAACATATGGTCTCAACCATATGAGTTTCAAGTTTCTGAAAACTTGATAATATGATATACATTCATATATAAACACACACACACGCGCGCGCGCGCGCACACACACACACATACATACACACAAAACCAATACATATAGATGATTATATTTCATAAAATCAGTGAGCCATGGGGTAGTAAAGGGTACAATCAGCTCATGTGAAGGACTGAGTGATAGCTAAATAACGTGAGAAGGGAGAATTTGTTTAGATGTGTTTTTGGAAGTGTTTCAAATATGAAAAAGCATATCAATTGTGAGAGACTGAGTAAGCAGAAGGGCAGCATGAGAGTATCTAAGATTCCAGTACCTAAAGCTATCCAGACCCTATTTAATTGCTTCAATGAGATGTTATCTTCTAAATGTTCATGTACATATATTCTAGCACTGAATAAAATGTTGCATATAGAGAATGCAGACAGTTTATGTACAATAACAGATGGTGAATGTTTTTCCACAGTTGCTAAGATAATAAAATGTGCTTCTAAGAGTTTGGATGTATCCAATAAATCTCTAAATAAGTATAACACTACAAAAGAAGATGAGAGGATGGGAAAGAAACATTGTAACATGCTAGTTTGCAACAATGTATGAATCCAATGCTAATGTTTCAATAAGTGATATGACTAGGGGTGTATTGATAAGATGTCATTTGTTTGGGAAAAATTGAACAATCTTGAATCAACAGTAAAACAAATAGTCCAAATACAGCAATTGGTATATCACTTGAAAACATAATACATACAAAAGCAATAAATTAAAGGTTTAAAAGATAAACTGTCTGTATTAAGTTTTGATCAAAATCAACTAAATGTGAGCCTTACAAAACTTGAAAAATCTAATAATCTTATGAAAAAACAAGTTTTGGAGTTTGAAGCTTGAGCCAGAAGGAAGAATTTACAGATTATTAGACTTCCAGAATTGTCTGATAGCAAAAAAGGCTTAGAAGAAATTGTTCAATATGTTTTTAAATTATTTGATTTGGATCAGAACTCGAGATGGATCATGTACAAAGGATAGCTTATCAGAGCACTGATAGAACTGGCAATCCAAGATTAATTATTTTGAAGTTCTATAAATCCAGAGATAGAGAGAAAGTATTGTCCACAACTATCAGGAAACAGTTTTTCCTTTATGAAGGCATAAAGTATCTCTATTTGCGGACTTTCCATATGATAACTGAACAAAGGAAGAATATTGCTGGTTGGTATACACACAGCCCTGTCGATGAAGAATGTTAAATCCCATTTTTTGCATCCTGTAAAGTTAAAAAGTTTTTTTTTTTTTTGGAAGGATCTCTCTGTACCCTTTTCTACAGTTGCTGATGCTAAGCACAAACAAACTAACTGTAATAGGCATATTATGATGCTCCTAGATGCACAAGTAGTTTCTTAAACAGTCTATGGATGTTAAGTTTGGAAGTTATCTGTGGGACATATTCACAAATTTTTTATTCATAAAGTGCATCTTTTTTTCTTCCTTTTGCACTTTGATGTAATTACGCTGAGAATTTTTCTATCCTTTTTTAAAAATGCTTTCCTTAAGGTATGTGCAAAAATATTGTTGAAAGTTATTATTTACAGTAATGTCTTTATTAATTGCATGTATAAATGAGAACAGATCACACAAGTTGTCCAAATTACATAAAATATTGCAGTTTATGAAAAGCAGACCTGGATCATTTTTTTGTTTTAAGAGAGACATTAGAATGAGGCTCAATGCATGTGATAAAAAATAAGTACATGTGGATAAGACATATTATTGCAAATGAATGGAAAGATAGGTCAGCAGGTGTTGCAGTAATTATTAATGCTGACTATGTGCACCAGCTAGACAAAATATCTGTGGTCTTAAAGGAAAAAAATATAATTGCCTCACTATTATTTAGGACACTGAAAGTGTCTGTAGGAAATATTTATGCTTATTTTGAAGGTTATGTGGACTTTCTGGATATTGTCTCTTAAGGGGTTGCAAATACTTAAAAATTCTTATGTTTTACTTGCAGGAGATTGGAATATTATTTTAGATATCCAGCAAGATGGGTCTTTCTCTCTGAAACATTATACTTATCAAGTAAAACATGCCTGGGGATTCATTTACATGCAAGCACAGCTTGCACTACACCTACATGCTTCATTCATGTTAATGCCATCAGCAGCAGTGCTCATTTAATATGCAAGTTACTAAGCAAGCCTTCATATTCTCAGCACCTGCTATTGGCCAGATCTCCTGCTAGTGGCCACAAAGACATGCATATAGGCTTGAGCACACAGCATAAACAATAGGTTGTAGATACACACATCCCCAGTAAGTGAGCATGCACAGATAGCACAAAACAAGGCAAGAAGGACTTGAATGACATAATTAAGAGACACGAAAGTATAGCTAGATATAAGTAGATTAGTGTACAATCAAAAGTAATTAAACTTAGTTTAAAATATGTAAATAATCTTGTCCACTTAGGGATATATACATAATAAAAAGGAAATGTTAACAAAGACTTTGAGAGGGATACAGCTATAGTGTAACAAATTGTTGTAAATGTGATACATGTAAAATGTATTTAAATGCAGAGTTGAGATTACAGTTAGAAAAGAAAGTAGATGCATTAGAGACACTGTATATGCTGCAGGTATTGCACATTAGTTGAGTATGTTGTAACCAACATTATGCTGTAGTACCCACCTATGATGTAAAATAATTTAAATGAACTCTGAAGGTGTTGGCTTATGTATTTCAGAAAGAGATGTTTTATTGTCATTTGCAACCATAGAAAGGCTATTGTAAAGTTAAAATTGTGTTAGCAAAGAATGTGTTGTATATTAATGTAGATTACAGAATAGTTTATACAGTTATGAAATACAACTGTAAGTTTTCCACTATATATTTTCTGAGACATGTTCAGAAAATTAATTACCTCACATAATTATAGAGAGAATACCTAGCTACATGTGTGTATCAGGTGTATGGAACTATTCTGCCATTGTAACGTATGCTGTGTGAGTGATCAAAGATAATAATTACATCCACATGACTGAAGTTAGAGCATACATACAGGTTAAAGAATTATAAGCTTTTCAGTGCCTTGTTTGCATAACAGAAACAATAATGACTTTGTTATATCAGTGTACACACCTGTGATAATGTGGACATACTGAGAAGAATCACAGGCACCTGTGCAATCATTCCAAAAGTAGTGTTAATTGATGAAAAAAGCATTTGTCACAGCAACCTGCATGTTGTGGATGACAGAAAGTTTGTGACTGTTTATACATGCTGTGCATGTATTTATGTATGTATGTAGTGAAATCTAGAAGGACATGACACATACATAGAAGCTGTCACAAATGATCAGGATATCAACAAAATAATGATATGATATGCATACTAACAGTTTGTCTAACTATAACAGATGTGAGACGTATATGCAAAATGAGTCTTACAGCCATGTGATATACACAAACATGCACATAAATACAGGTACAACTCATGTGTAGTCAGTCTTGTGACAAATGGATTGTGTGTATGTGAATGTTATTGTATATATCGAGTTTATATCATATGACCGAATCGCACAAATTGCAAACACTCATAATATCGAATGTACCGGACATCAAAGTGCTTTTTCTGTGATCATGGTACAGTGAAGAATGGGATAGTTGCCCTTTCCTCACTGTAGTGCGATCTCGGAATTGGAATATATATTTAGTGGGGGGGTGGGGGAGGTGCAGGCCCCCACAATAGGAAGTTCAAGGTCCAGTATGTTCGATATTATGAGCGTTCGCAATTTGTGAGATTCGCTCATATGATATAGACCCGATATATCAATATGCATAGACTGCATGTATGTGAATAATACAAATGGATACGTATCCCAGACAAGACTTAGGCAAAACAAAATCACATGCCAGAATTATAATCTTATTACATCAACTGTTGGAGAAATGTGCCAAATGGCAGGTAATAATTATTTGAGTATGCTGCATCTGTGGTACTGTAATCAATGTTATGACATGTGTCCTTCTTGTTGCAAGTGCCACACCATATAAGTTTACATAAAAAAGTACATCAAAGTGCACATGTAAATACAATATACCATAATGTTTTACCTGATATGTAGCCCTGAAATGAGCACAGCACTGGCAAACACATTAATAATACCTGTATGACATTACAGTAACATGTATCACCCAGTTTAAAATTAACAAGCATTAATAAGCAACCTGTTGACAATTTACATTTCACATATACTAATTGTACACAGGCATGTGACAAATGTTGTCATCATATGCACATAGGTCAGTATGTCCATTCTGCAGATACGGCCAAAGCCAATCTTCCATAGGTTAATTCTATTTCTTTTTGACAAAGAAAAGAAAATAACAAAAACTGTCTTAGGACAATGATTCCTTTAAATTCTTTGTGTAAAATGGTGGACATCTAATACTTCATTATTCCAGGCATGCTTTTAAAGAAATACAGCAAAGACCACAATAATATTAACTTCCCAACACAAAACCAGAAGAAGGTATCATAACACAGCTCCTCTCACACTTTGTGCCGCTATACAAAAAGAAATGATGAATAAGGTTTCATCTCCTTAAAAGTCCTTTCACATGAACAAAATAAAATGCATACTTAAATGTATGTATGAAGTCATGTGATACAGATTACTATTTCTGAGGAAATAAATAATGCCTGCGAGTATTCACTGACCTACTCACCAGTTACATTTTGCCATACTTGAACACATGCCTAGGTCAGAACTCAGACAGATATATATCAAACATTGAGTCTACAAAAATTAGCATATGTGTTGTGTCATGAAGGACATACTTGAAGAGATTACATCAGTATCATATTGTAATGGCTATGTCTCCCCTAATAGGAAGTGGTCCTCTTGTTGTAGTCATATCTCCAGGTTATGGCTAAGCTACTCCTGCATGTCACAATTGTCTGATAGGGAGACCTGAGCAGATTCAAATGTCTGTTGATCATGCTCTTCACTCTACACAACTGTATTTGCCACAGGAGATAGTAATGGAGGGTGTCAGAAAGAACTTACTTCAAGGCGTGAAGTAAGAAAGTCTTTTGATATTCATTTATCCAATAAAAATTACTTTGATGGATCAAAAAGGTGTAATAATATTACCATTCATACAAGTGTGATCAAGCCACATTTGGTGGGGTAAGCCACTCCTGTCCATCCATATTGTTTTACGGGTCTACCTGAAAATGCTGAAATCACAGAACGCCAACAATGAGAACATGGACATCGGATGATCAACAATGGAGAATACCGACAGTTGAGAATCCCGACGCTGAGCACACCGACATGTTAAGGTAAGTGTGCGATATGGACGGACGTTAGGGTCAGGGTGTGGATAAGGTAAGTGTGTGATAGTGACGGACGTTAGGGTAGGGTGCGGGTCAGGTAAGTGCGCGACAGTGATGGAGTTTAGGTTTGGGGTGGGTTAAGTGAGTTAGGGTTAGGGTGCAGGTAAGGTAAGTGTGCGATAGTGATGGACTTGAGGGTTAGGGCGGATTAAGTGAGTTAAGGTTAGAGTGCAGGTAAGGTAAGTGTGCGATAGTGACGGACCTTAGGGTTAGGGTTTGGGTTAAGGTTAGTGCATAGATAGTTGTGTATGTAAGGTTTAGTGTAGGTTTGTAAGGTTTTTGGTGTGCTTTGTTTTGTTGATTGTCAGGATTTTGGTTTGTTGGGCATGTGAAGTTTCGTGTTTTTGAACTTTTTTTTTTTCATTTTTTTCATGTCAGTTATTTCATTGTCGGTGTTTTGGCATGTTGGTGTTATCAGGTAGACCCTGCTTTACACATATACATTCCCAGATTTGAACCACTACCTATCTGGATACACATGAAATACAAATCACAATTAACTGAGTGCACCACAGGAGTACTCTCTTTGCAAGCAACACAGAACATTTATTTGACTGACATGAAATCCCCAGTATGTTGAAGGGCTTTCTTAGAAATAAAATTAAATAGAGATAAATTGATGCAATGTTGTATGTGTCACACCAGACTCTCATACTATGTTTTCCTTTTCTGGAGTTGAACAGCTATCTATGCAAGTCCACAATCTACAAAACTTTGTATTAACTGAACACGTCACAAGCAAAGTCTTACACAGCTGTAAGAAAGAACATATTTGAAGGCATGACATCATCACTGTGGTGCAAAGCAGTTGTTTGAGCTAAAGGTATAACTATACACATTAAAATGGTGGTTGACGTCATGCATAATAGTATACTGTCACACACTCATACTATTTAGTCACTGAAAGTTTTGAATACCTACCAATCTAATTAAACTAGCTACAGGACATTGTATTGACTGAATGCACCACTGGAGAAGTCTTACTACAAATATGGGTATAGTTGAAGGCATTACATCATCATGCTACTGCAAGGTATATGTGTGACTTTAAAATGATTTGAAGAGTGCTGTGATGTGTCTCTTTGTCTCAAAATATTGCATGATGGTAGGTGTAACCAGCTATATATTTTGTATAATATAATTGTTTCTGTGACTGTAGCAGCACAATCATGCACAATCCATAAATAATGCTAGATTCAGACTCATGGTTTATTAAGCCAGCATGCTACAGAACAATTTCATCATTTCTTAATACCACAAGAGAATGTTTGCTAGTAGGTTGAGATGAACCACATTTCAACAAATATGCTTATAAGTGTTTAACAAAGTTGTCTGTTTTAAAATGGACTTATGGTAAATGAGAGACAGGGTATATTTGAAGGCATTACATCATCTTACTCCTGCAAGGTATATGTTTGCCTTTAAACTGATTTAAACAGTGGTGCAATCTGTCTCTTTGTCACAAAATGCTGCATGTTACAGAATGTTAATTCAACTCTCGCTGAAGGCGATTCAGGTCCGAGTGAAGCAAAAGAAAAAAATCCTGAATACGACACCACGACAAAAAAATAATGAAAATTTCCTGGCTCCTGATTGTTTTTTTCTTTTCTTTTTTGAATCCCTCCTGCTGGGGTTGCACTGCATGTTGGTAGGTGTACCCTATCACATGTGTTGCATAATGCAGTTATCCCTGTGACTGTAGAAGCAAAATCAAATACTATACACCGATAATACCAGATTCAATCTCATGGCTTACTAGGCCAACAAGCTACAGAGCATTGCACCATTTCCTGATGCCAACAAACACACACACACGCACACACACGCACACACACGCACACACGCCCACACACACCCACACACACCCACACACACCCACACACACATACACACACACACACACACACACACACACACACACACACACACACACACACACACACACACACACACACACACGATTCTAAAGCTTAACATCTGGGTTTGAATTGACTACCTAATATCATTAACTAGAGGACATTGCATGACTTGCAAGCACCATAGGAGATGTTTGTTTATAAGTGTGACTGCACACAATTGAAAGGATGACATCACCATTGGCTTAATAGGGTGATGTGCATGCTAAAAGTGGTAGGAGATCACACTTCCATTGTAAAACTTTGCATCATCTTTGTGGGTGAAGTCATTCCTACCTAGCATAACACACACACACACACACACACACACACACACACACACACACACACACACACACACACACTCACACACACACACACACACACACACACACACACACACACACACACACACACACACACACAAAGTAGTAATTCATTGACTATAAACCACCTGTTCATCTACTTACAGATTTGAGAGAACACACTACCAACTGCAAATGGCACAAGAGAAGCCTAAATGTATTATAGAGCAAGCTTGAAAGTATGACCTCATCAGTGTGAAACACAGCAATTACTTGTGTTAAAAGGGGAAAAAATTGATGGCTGAGCCCTTGTCTTCTGCAAAGGTATTGCCTGAGTGGATGTGTATAGATCAGATCTGTTGTTGAAGTCATATCTACCTACAAGTAGACAAACAAACAGACACACACACACACACACACACACACACACACACACACATACAATATTCCACAATGGTGGATTTGAGCTACCTTCCTACCTAGTTACACAATCTAGACTATACAGTCTCATCTGCAAGTATCACAGAAGAAGTCAAACAAGAGCAGTGAGATAGTGCACATTTGAAAGGATGACTTCCTCAGTGTGTTACACAGAATGTGGTTTGGCTAAAAATGCAACAAATTCATTGGAAGCCCTATCCTGGTTTAAATATTTTTCATGAGTAGAAGTGTTGGCATATGTGTGGTGAAGCCATCTTACATAACACTACAGACATAAACACCCATACAAGTTTCACAGTGTTGGATTCAAACCACCTAGCTATCTAGCTACACAAACTAGAGTACACATTATCAACTGGAAGTATTGCAGTGAAGTCTGATTATTTATTTATTTATTTTACATTTGTTGACCGGGCTGGTCCGACTGGATATATGTCCATTTTCAGCAGAGGCCTGGGGAGAAAAGTTCCAAAAGCATACATTAATAACAAAGAAAAAAAAACAATTAGCAATGAGAAGATTCATTAGCATACATTTGCAGAAGAAATATTCGAAATTAACTACAAAAACTATAAAAGTAATAGGTGTACAAATTCAGCATGATAGAAGAAATAGGGAAGTGTTAGTTGAAGTTCTGTAATCAGAAAAAAAAGGAAGTACTTGTGAGGATATAGAAAACTAGTCAGGGTTAGTACATGGGCAGAGCCAGTGGGTTTTGAGGTGAGATTTGAGTTGGGATTTAAAGCAGGGAGGAGAAAAGAGTGCAATGAGATTGTCAGGAAGGGAGTTCCAGATTTTTCCTACTGTGCTTGAGAACAAAGAGTTTCCGGCCATATTATAGGATTTACAAGTGGAAATAAGACATTTATTAGAAGAGCGTAGGCTATTAAGATTGCAGTAAGGAGTAATAAGAGTAGTGAGTATGGGAGTATTAAAGGGTTTATACAGGATTTTATGGGCTATGGAGAGTTGGTGAAATAAGATTAGGGTTTGTAGCTCAAGCCATCCTAATTGGATTAAGTTTATGCAGTGGTGAGTTCTAAAAGTAGAGCGAGAGGCAATTCTAGCAATACTGTTGTAGGCAACAGCCATTTTGCTGAGGTTAGCTTTGGACAGATTAGTGTAGATAGACGAGGCATAAAGGAGGGTGGAAATTAGGTGTGAGTGGGCGATGGATGTTCAGGCAAGTGGAGTAAGGAATGGTTTAATTCTGTACAATGAGCCTAGTTTTCTGTTAACTAGTTTTATAGTGTTGTTAAGGTGAGTGTCAAAGCTTAGATTGTTGTCAATCTCCACTCCTAGGAGCCTGGTAGTTGGGTCGGGGGAAATATAGGTGCCATTACTTGACAAGACAGAGAAGTTGAGTGGAGAGGATTTACAGGTGGGGGAGAAAAGTAATAATTTGATTTTCTTGGGGTTTAAGATTAAGCAACGCTTAAGGAACCACATTTCTACAGTTTGGAATGTCTGTTGTGTGACAGAATGAAGTTCGGAGGGGGAAGAGGCAGAACAAATCAGAGTACAATCATCTGCATATTGTATACAGGTTGCAAGAGGAATAGTAGTATGAAGATCATTTATAAAAACTGAAAACAGAAGAGGGCCAAGAATTGAGAATTGGGGAACTCAAAGGGAAATGGGTAGGTGGTCGGATAAGTTATTGTGCCAAAGAACTGCCTGCTGTCTGTTAGGAAGATATGAGTGGAACCACTTTATTGCACTTGTGTCTAGTGCGAAAGATTTAAGTAAGTTTATTAGTATGTCATGATTGACCATATCGAAGGCTTTGGATAGATCAATAAAGAGAGCAGAGGTAAGGATGCTATTATTCTGGTTTTTGTTGATGCAGTCAGTGAAGGAAAGGAGGGCAGTTGTGGTGCTGTGAAATGGTCTAAAGCCATGTTGACAGTCAGCTAGTAGTTTGTAATTTAAGAGGTGATTTAGAAATTGTTTTTGGATGCATTTTTCCATGATTTTAGCTGCTAGATGGAGTAAGAATATGGGTCGGTAGTTTGAGAGTTCAGTTGAGTTACCACCTTTGTGCAGGAGAATAATATGTGATATCTTCCAGATTGGCGGAATGTAGCCTTCAATGAAGGTTCTGTTAATTAGGATGGAAATGGGATAGGCTAATGTTTTAGCTGCAATTTTTAGATATTGAGCTGGTAGATGGTCAGCTGATGGAGAGGAGGATTTCAGTTTGTGGAGCAGAGAGCATATTAGTGATGTGGGTACAGGTTGCAGTTGAAATAAGGGAATAGAAGTATTAGAGGAGGTGGACAAGGAGGGGATATCTGGGGAAAGCTGATTAAATAGAGACTGGACAGTTTCAGTAAAGAAGGTATTGAAGGCATCAGCAGTTTGTTTTGAGTTTTTTAGGGAAGTGCCTGGGGGGCATGGGGTATCAGAGTGGCCAGGCTTTAAGAGTCTATTTATTCCTGCCCAGAACTTTTGTGGATTATGTTGGTTAGCTTGTTGTAGATGGCACTAGTTGTTTCTTTTATCTAGATGTATGGCTGTTTTTGTAATGTTTTTTACTTGCCTAAAGTTTAGTTGGTCAATGGAATCTTTAGTTCTACGGTATTTAGTCCAGAGTTTATTTTTCAAAATAATTTTATGCCTTGTGTCCTTACAGCAGATTACAGCAGTGAGATAGTGTAATTTTGAAAGATTATCTCATCAGTGTGTTGCAGAGAAAATTTTTGTGATAAAAATGGAATAAATTGATAAGGGGGCATCTTCCCATTTAAATATTTCTCCTGAGTTGAAGTGTACACATCAGATGCATGGGTGAAGCTCGTCTTACCTAATAGTACAGAGGAATGCACACAGACAAACACACTAGTCAGTCACTGCTGTATTTGAACACCTGCCCACCTAATTACACAGTCTAGAGTACAATGTATTAACTGCAAGCACCACTGGAGAAGTCTAATTCTAAATGTGGAATACTGAACATTTGTAAGGATTACAACATAACAGTGTTACAGAGAAGCTAGAGTGCATCACATATTTGGGTTAAAAAGAAAGTGCATGACAAGCAGAAGTACTTGGGCAATGTGCAATGTAAACACAAACAGAAAGGTCAAAATATGAAAGTGCACTACTTAATACCACTCAGGATGTATGTGTGCAAAGGCTCCACACCATTGTACATCATTTGCAAGTCTAAATATGTTAGAGTCAGACATAACTTTATATTATGTACTATTTACACAGTATCAAAGTGAAGTCATCACATCTAGAGTACAACAGCCCATTGCAACATGCACAAGTAATGCAAGCAACTTACATTACTTTCACCTTGTCAAAAATTGCTTCCTGGACAGCACCATTAACCACTAACAAGTTAATTTGTGTGACAGATAGCAAAGTATTAGCACATGCGTAATTATATTTTGAAGTTTTGCACTTAGAATTGGGACTAAAATAGTCCATGTTGATCTATACCAAACTTCTCACAAGTAAGGAATATAGGCATAGAAATGTCTGATCCAGTTCAGAACAGATGTGTGTTATGTTAATGTTTTCTGTGTCATGATTTACCCATTGTTCAATATAATTGCACTAAAGACTCAGATCGACACTACAGGTGCATAGTTAGACTGCCCTCATATCTGATTACTGTCCATGTTTTTGAGGCATGTTGTACTGCTTATTTTGCAATTGCTTGTGTTTTTATGGCATCACTGTGTAATACAGTCACTATATGATAGCATACATGTAGGTGTCATAGTTAAAAGACTTCAGAAAATGCATGGAAATCCAAATGAATTCACCCTGTTACATTATGTGTGTACTACAGCAATATTTGTAAGCTGTGCTTAGTATACTATGGATGTTATCACATGAAGCCTTGATTGTATCAAATGTCTTGCACCTATTTATGATGTTATGACCATTTTAAGCCTGATTATAAAACCCATACAAGAAGTATGTCAGTGCTGGTGGAATCCCAGACTAGAGAAACACTATTCAACATCCCATATGATGTACATTGAACTCTGCAGCCTGTTCACTATATGATAAAAGTTGTTTCCTCATAATGCTACCAGCCTGGCTTTCCTTAACAGAGTGAGGCTAAGCACAGTAGCATGAGGAATAGCACACTAATGCACCTGAAGTCAAAAATTCACCAAACATCATAGGTTCATAGGTTCATAGGTTCATAGGTTCATACTAGGCTATCTGCCTGAGGGCATTTATAAGCCTAGCCCATAGTTTTGTGGCTTACGCCACCCCTTTAGTTTGGAGAAACTATGCCCATTATTTTGCTGTGCCTCTGTCGAGCAGTGACACTGAGGTAACCCCTGGGGTGTATCTGCGATCTCCCATCCATTGGTCAAGATTCCTCTTGAACAAGGCCAGCGAGGTGCTCTGCCTCACATAAACCGGGATTTTGTTCCACAGCATAGGGAGTCTTTGGGTGATGAATCTATCCCTCCAGCACGTCCTATTAATAACTGTGTCGAGGTTTAAGTCTCCGCCCTTGTGGCTCTGAGGGATCTAGATTTTTTGAGATGAAGCATGTTCATCAAATCTGGGTTTGACATGGCCTTATATGTCAGGCATAGGTCACCTCTGAGCAAGCGGTAAGCAACTGAATATAACTGGAGTTCTTTCAGTCGGGCAGCATAAGACAGATTTTTGAGACCCTTTATCCTTTTGGTGAGGAACTTTTGTGGCCTCTCCAGCTGCTGCAAGTGTCGGGTCAGATACATTCCGAATGGGGCATTGTACTCGATCATTGGTCTGATGAGTGATGGGTATAGGGAGACTATGACTTCCCTTGATCTAGATGTGACTCCCTTCATGATAAGGTGGGCAATGTAGAAGGTCTTCCTAACTACTTTAGCAATATGAGTGTCGAATGAAAGGCTACTGTCAACCTGGGTTCCCAGGTCCCTAATAACTTCTTCTGTGTTCAGGGGATTGCCACCTATATGGTAGCTAGGGGTAACCTTATTTTTCCCGAAGGGTATGACTATGCATTTCTTGGCATTTAACTTTAGGCCATGGCTCTGGCACCAGTTATCCGTTTCTGTGAGACCCTTCTGAAGGATATCTGTGTTGGATGTGTTTTCAACCACGGCCCAGTTTGCAGTCATCTGCAAACTTTGTCAGCCATAACCCTCCTGTGTTTGCTTGTACTTCAGAAAAGTAGATGCCAAACAAGAGTGGGCCCAGGACTGAGCCCTGTGGGACACCACTTGTGACAGGCTTTGAGTCTGACATGGCGCCAGCAACTCTGACCCTGTGGGTTCTGTCACTCAGCCAGTTTGCAACCCATCTTGTAATGTATGGGTTTACATTTAAGTTGATGAGATTTCAATGATACCCAAGTGAGGTATTGTATCAAAAGCCTTCGCCAGGTCTAGGTAGGCTGTATGGACTGCCTTTCCCTCGTCAATGGCCTTGGTGACTGTTTCGAAAAAGTCAACCAAGTTTAAAAGGCATGATCTGCCTTTGACAAAGCCAAACTGGGTTGGATCCAAAGTCTGCAAGTTCCCTATGTCTTTATTTATGAGATCCATTATGATCCTCTCCATGGCTTTGCAGATAAGGCTTGTCAAGCTAATGGGACGGTAATTTCCAGGGGAGTGGGACCACAGTAGCTGTGCGCCACTCCCTGGGTACGTATCCGGAGGTGAGACTAAGATTAAACAGCCGTCCTAACTGTGGGTTTAATTCCTCGTTGAGTTCATGGAGCACACAGCCGGGGACACCATCAGGTCCCATGGATGCTGTGTTCTTTGCCTTGGAGAGAGCAGTTCTCACCTGGGCGTTAGAGATGTTTGGGGGGCTACAATCATTTGGTATAGATATCTCTCCTTTAGGGGATAGGGGGGGAGAAGTTTGCACTGAACCTGTCAGCCAGTATGTTGGCAATGTCTGTAGGATCAGTAATCTTCACATCATTTTGAACTAATTCTGAGCATATCTGGGAGTTTCCTCCTAGGTTTCTGACATAGCTAAAGAATGCCTTATGGTTGTCTTTAGAGTCCTTAGCTATTTTTTCTCAAAATTAGCTTTGGATGATTTTATGAGAGCTCTTAGCTTTTTACTTATAGTGATCAGCGGTGTCTTACCTTATAAGGATTTTGCTCTATCTTGTAGTAGCTTTCTCCTTTTGTTGTAGAGTTTGTTTATGGCTGGGGTCCACCAGACTGGACGCTTGCCTTTGGTACAAAGAGTCTTTGTTTTGCTTGGGATTGCCTGATCCAGGCAGCCCTGCAGGTGCTGGTAGAAGGCATTTGTAAGTGATTCAGCGGTTTGAGTAATGTTAACCGCCAGCTCAGGGGCCTTAAAGGAGACCACACTAGTCTTTAGAAGTGTGAAGTCGGCTTCGAGAAGTTCTTTACTGTGGTCTTTTCATTTCGGTGGGGCGGGATGAGGACCTCCAGCGAGATTAGTTTGTGATCAGATCTCACCAGTGAGGGGTATACTTCTGCTGTTGAACATTGTGCTCCCATGTTCATGATGATGAGATCAAGTATGTTTTCTCCTCTTGTGGGGATGGTGACTAGTTGTTCCATGGCATTTGAGTTTATGAATTCCAGGAACTTTTGGGATAGAGTGTTTGGGCTTGAGTAGTGTTCCCAGTCTATATTAGGGTAGTTGAAGTCACCTAGTATGATGGTGTTCGGAGATACATTTATCCCCTCCAGTGTTTTCAGGAAGGCCATATGAGGTTCCTGAGTTTGCGAGGGTGGCCTGTAACATGCTACAAATTGCAGAGCAATCTTGCCTATGGTTAATTGCACCTGGATGGTTTCCGATGCATCGTGCGATGCCACCAATCTTGAGGTGTGGGTGTCCTTGATGAATATGGATACCCCTCCTCCTTTCTTGGTATTGTCCGGGTTTTGGGGCCAGAACGCATGATATGAGGTAAAACCTGATAGTGCTGGGGTGCTCTCAGGAGCCTTGAACCAGGTTTCTGTCACAGCACAGACATCGATGTTCTCCATACTGAGAAGGGCCTCGAGTGCGTGCATCTTGAGGTTGAGACTTCTGGCATTGAGCAGCATTACCCTTAGTTTTTTTTTTGTTTTGTTCTAGGGTGGTAGGTTTAGAATTTGAGCCTTGCCTAAAAAGGCACTATGGGGGTGGCAAGAGCCTTTGCCAAAATCCGGAATCCCAGGGGTGACAAGTGCAAGCCGTCCCTTGCGAAGCAGCGTGGCTTGTCCAGCATGTCATCCCAGGCAGACAGACATTGGATCCCCTTTGAATGACACCAGAGTTTAAGCCAATTGTTAAAGCTGATCATCTTATCTCTGTATTGTGGCATCATTCTTGATGAAGGTAGGATACTGCTCAAGGTCAGGGTCATACCTGCTTGGGCTACATAATCAGAGAGCTCCTCTATGTCTCTTTTCATGTAGTCCAAGGAGGTACGTCTCAGGTCGTTAACACCAGCGTGGACAATGGTTGAGTCGTACTTGTACCTGCTGTTGAGAGACCTGAGTGCATGCGTTATGTGGCGGATTCTAGCACCCGACAGGCAGCTTACTGTGACCTTCTCCTTACTCAGTCTGGTGAGCGGGACGTCAGTGTGTCTGACTATGGAGTCACCAATGACTAGTGTGCCTGGCATTGTGTTTGGCCTTAAGGGCTGTGACTGCTTGACACTCTGACTGTGTGGTCTATGTGTTGCAGGTGTTGTGTTCTGAGGTGGTAGTTGTTTGGGTGTCTGCTTTGGTGGCCTCTGCTGTTTTGGTAGATTTTTGATCAGAGCCTCCGAGTATGTCTTTGTGTGTTTATGTGTATGATTTGAGGTTGTGATAGTATTATGTGAGACTGGGTCTATAGTGTGTGTGGTTACCTTCTCCTCCTGTCTGGTCATGCCAGTCCTATGTTGAGAGAGCTCAGCCTCCAGTTTGGCCGTATAGTTGCATCTCTCACATGTATTTGTGTTTTGTGGGAGGAGGAGAGGGTTGTCTGTGTACATGAGGCAATTGTAACATTGCCTCAATATTCCCAGGTTCACCAGCTGAGCAGGAGAGGACATTAGCAACTGATCCCTCGACATGCTAGAAGGAATAGACAGAAGAACTTAAGAAAAGGTTCTGGGGGATGTGGGTGACCGAGAAATGGGGTTTGCTTTTTTGGGGTACTTTCTATAACAAGAGTGCTGTATCGAGGTGATAAGTACTGTAGGAGCAAGTGCTTCGCTATACAGATAGAGAATAGTCTACTTGGGAGTCAAGTAGAGATAATTTATAGTTGTAGGATACACTAAATAGAACAGTAGTATACTTTGAGGAAGGTAGTTTTAAGGGAAAATTTGAAGAGTGGACTTTAGGTAACCCTAATAGTTTAAATCTGATTAACCGGTGCTGCCCTAGTGTGCAACGGTAGCAGCTCCGCTCTAAATCACGCTAAATCGTGCTAACGCGTGCTTTATAGCAGGGGGCTGGAAAAAACAGGAAATGACCCAAAATGGCCGACGAATTACTAGTTGCTGCTTCTAACCACTCCTCTGAGGATAAACAAGCAGCTCAGTACTCCCCACTCCCACTGGTGAGTAAAGAAACTACCTCTGGCCACACAAGAAAATGGAGGAACACCGAAACCAAATACAAAGCCCAGGGATCAGCAAAATCTGATCACTGGAACAACTAGCTAGGAAAGTTTAGGAAAGGAGAAATATTTTTGTTTTTTATGTTTTTTTTGCAAACAGACAGAAAAAAATGCAGTAAATGCTTTGTTTTCGACTAAATTGCTATCAAAGGCTGGTACACTTGAGTGTACTAGCCTGTTTGTTACTTTTAAGCAATACTTTAGCCCACAAGTGCAATCAACAATATAAGCTCACAAAAACAGGAAAATAAGGTAATAAAACAGTAATATAGGCACAAACAGTAGTCGAAAAGCTCAAAAGATCGAAAAATGCAAACTAAAAAGTTTAAAAAATACTTATGATCAAGAAAGTTGCTTTTTCTGCTCTCCTTGAAAATGCTCTCCTTTTCTGCACATCCTTGAAAATGCTAACGACAAAGGATGTTGACACCGAAGGAAGGAGAGACAGAGACTGAGAGACAGGAATAGAGATTGAAACATAGCAAAATTTTTGTTCATGAGTAATTTCTGGCCATTTTTGTGGTGTGTTACTCTCAGGTTTGTTGCCACAATAATTCTATCACCGTCTGTACAATTAACTGTTTCAAATCATAGGAGCATAGGAAGTTACTAGGCTATTGGCCCTGAGGCCCTTATAATCCTAGCCAAGAGTTTAGCCCACATATAGACAAATCAGCACTCAATGCCCCTGTTCAGCAAGGACATTGGTGCAATCCCAGGGATGCATTTTCTATTTCCCATCCAGTTATCCAGGTTGTGCTTAAAAAGGGGTAAAGAGGAACTCTGCTTGACCTGGAGAGGGAGTCTATTCCAGAGATAAGGGAGTCTCTGGGACACAAATCTGTCCCACCAACAAGTCCTGTTGATATCACAAACTAGGTCGAGGTCACATGTATAGGTTACTCAAGTGGAGCTTGACATGCAGATATGCAGCAATCCAATCAAGGCGGTGTCCGAGATCACCTTGTATGCCAGAGGTCACCTCTGAGGTGTCTGTATGAAACAGACTAGAGGGATAGGGCTTTTAGCCTATCTGTGTATGGTAAATTTTTGAGGCCCTGGATTCTCCTAGTGAGGAACCTCTATGGTCTCTCCAGTTGCTGCATGTGCTTTGTGAGATACATGCCGAATGTGGCATTGTACTCAATAATGTGCCTTATAGGGGAAGAATACAGGGATGTTATGACCTCCTTTTCCCTGGATGAGATATCCTTACTTATGAGGTGGTCCATGTAGAAAGCTTACATGGTGGTCAGACTAATATGGAACATAACAGAGTAGGAGAGTAGAAACAAAATTAAGAGATAAGCAACATAATGGTAGGTTAATAATATATGTAGCCAACATTTACACACACAATATTAATATGAAAAAAATTATGAAATGTTTGACATACTTCTGGATTCAAATGCTTGATAAATGTGTGGAGTGTTTTCTTAATTTTTAAACAAGCGCTCTTTTTAGTTTTATTTTGGTAGAGAGAGAGGACTGTTAGAGTAGGTCATTAGGAATAAGAGGGTAAGATAGGTGAGGTAGGTTAGCATAGGTTAGGTTGTAGGTGTAGACATGCAGAACACATAAGACAGACAGGGATAGTGATGGACACAAAAGGTAGGGGACACCATGATAGAGGATAGGTATGGGACATTGGAGGTACATCTGTGAACAGATTGATCACAGCAAGTATCTAGTCTTCCCCCTCAGAACTGTCATCAGTTTATCCTGTCACAGATCCCTGGGTCAGTGCTGGACAGGGCATTAGCTTGCAATTCAATGCAGGACCGTTTCTACTCTACCAGTTCAGACACTGAGGCAATTCTCCATGATGTCCTCCACCAACCCTGTTAGCTTTTGATGGATTTCAAAATTGTTGACTCCAATACTATTCCTGGTGGGGCCCACTGCACCAACAACCAGGGCAGAGTGAACTGATGCAGTTGGAGTAGGTAGTGCAGGAGTTGTAGAGGCAATGCTGACAGGTTGCAATCCAGATATGCTGGGTGTCTATGCTGCCTGTAGTGATGACACTGCAACCAGCTGTTGAGGCATTTGGGCTGCTCTCCAGTGGTTGGTCTAATCCAGTTCAAGCCTTAGATTTGTAATGAGGCCAGGTATGGTTCTCCAGCAGAATTGTATGGCTATAGCTCTTTACAAGGAGTGCCATAAATATCCTGGACTCCTCTTCATATCACCTTTGGGCTCTGAATGGAACTCCACTTTCACCTTCACCAGCCATGTCTTCTGAAGGACACCTAGAACTATGGCTCTGAATTGGCACACAGTTCAGATCTCATGTGTACCAGCTTGAGCACAATGACAGGCACACAAACACAAAAATGGCCTGCCAGAGAAATTGGTAATGATTCCTTCAAATTACACTGAAAGTGTGAATATTGCAATGAGACTTGGTCATACGTGATACTCACTTTGTTTACACATATTCTACTGTAAAATCATCAAATGCTTTATGATTTTGGTTAAAATCAATATTGTTTAGAAGTAAAATATTCTAAAATGGTACATAATGGGTTGGTGGGATATACAAAATACAACCTTTGAGTAATACCACCTGGGAAATTAACCTATTTTATCCTTCTAAAAAGGATAAAATGCAAAATGTTGCTTATTGACTGTCAGTGCTACAAGAGAACTAATGTTTTATATATTGGGAGAGTGGCCTAATGGTTGGGAGGGTGGCCTAATGGTTAAAGTGTTTGCCTTACAAACACAAAGTACAGGGTTCAAGTCTCACAAGAAATAATTAGCTAGGCTTAAAATGGCTCGTAAGGGCAGTTAGCTTAGTACTAATCTATGAACCTATATTGTGGCAATTTCTACATGAGTAGAAATCTAATATTTCCTCGCTATTTCTGCAAAATTACTGCATTAACACCTTGAGCAACAGAGAAAAGTAATCAACAGGTATATTTTGTTTATGTAGTATTATCAAGAGTGCTGATGGAAGTGCAACATCACCAGTCTCATTTGAGCTACTGATGGCAGCCAAAATTAAATTTTTGCCTTCAGACATGAACTATTACTCACTGCTATTGATCACTGTAGAACCCCCAAAAAAATGAAAAATAAAAATAAAAACAATTGAAATAAAAGATACATATAGCAATAAGCACAGCACTTATGACATTCCCCTGACACATTCACCCTTTTAAAATCTTTGCCACCATACCTCTGAACCTGGAAACTTAAAAATCTGGACAAAAGCCCATGAAAATGGGTACAGCTGGCCAAACATCTGGATGCTGATTAACAAAACATTTGCATATATAATTATGTAACCTCACCCACTCCAGTGGAATTGTGGAATAATAACATTCAAACACAAATTGAAGAACAGATAAAATATTAAACAACACAAATTATAACAAGAACAATATAAGTTTATTTATATTAACATGTTAACTTGTATAAAACTAAAATGCAATTTTCTTTTATAAAAATAAAATCAACTGCAGTACTCAGATTAAATAACAAAATATAACCAGAACAATACTGTTTATCTATATTAACATTTGTAGTTGTATACAACTTTAAACTTTATAAAGCTAAAGCACATACTACACAACTACATTCTCAGTCAGTAATTGAGATCCAGTGATCTGCAACTACTCTCTGTCTACATCTGATGGGCATTACAGAATAGGCAAAGAAGAAGCTCTTTAAGTACTGTGAAATTATTCCAGATTCATGTAGACCTCCTACATGACATTTAAAGAACAGTTTTAAACATACCTGTCAAATCTCACCCCCTTCCACCAAGAAATCTGAACAAAGTGTATATATATATATATATATATATATATATATATATATATATATATATATATATATATACATACATATATATATATATATATACACACTGCTTTATTATTTATTGGTCTGTTTGTTTTTATATTTACAATTGTATAGTGCTTGCTTACAAGCACTTAAACTTAAATATTGACTATATTTTCAACCTGCTATGAATTTTAGCTCTTGCAACCTACCTTACATTACTGTAAATGCACATTAGTTAAGGCAGTCATGCTCTGACCTGTTAACAGATAACTACAAATTACACGCACACCCATAAAGTTTTATCACCCTGCCTTACTAAACCTGTACTTGCCCCTTGCAATCAGTGAATCAAAATTTCTTTGCAAGCTTTAAAATATTTTTTGTTACTTTTTAGTACTTTACCCAATATTATCAAAATATACCTATGGGCACATATTTGCTCCTTTCTTAGGAGGTTCATGAATATTCACTTATACATTCCAACAGTAATACAAAACTACACTCTAAACTATAACTCTTGATGCCTCTCCAAACACATTTATTTGCCTTCTTTACTAGGTATAAGTGTAACATTTAACACCTTTTATTTAAGAGCCATAATATCCTACTTTTCTCCCTGATCTCATATTTATTTGACTGGTACAGCTCTCCCACACAGTGGTCCTTTGGTAGAATTTACTATCAAACACAGTTCTGAGGTTATAGAAGATTTTCTTGTTGGACCATGTTCCATTATAACAAAATGTACTTACCCACATGAAGTTGTTAGAAGTATGAATAACAAAAATGTACCAAGGAAGAATACACTTCTTACACAAGATCAGGTGTAGCATCTGCATTTTTCAAATGTTATTAATAGGTGTTCATATGTGTTCATAGGTTCATAGGTATTTACTAGGCTAACAACCACAAAGGCCTTTTTAAACCTAACCATGCATCCCAAATCTCTGATAAGTTCTGATACCCTTAATAAGTGTAAGCATGGGCCTGGGAGATAAACCATTTACAGGTTAGCTGTTTGCACCAGAGACATAGGTGCCAAACCAGGGTTGAATTTACGGTTTCCCATTCCAATTGTCCAAGCTGCACTTGAATTGGATTAGGGAGGAACTTTGCTTCACATGGATGGGGAGCTTGTTCCATAGTTGGGGTTGTCTCTGGGATAAAAACACAAAGGACCAAATGGCATATTACAAAACAGTGTAGCTACTAGTAACTGTCACTGGCAGGGATGCATACAGCTTCTGAGTGTGTCTTTCAGACTGCATAACTGTAACCATGACCATGTATGTGCAATCTAACTAGACTATATTTTATTAATACATTTTTAACCAGATATGTGGGCTGGTTCAATGACTTTTAATTAGGAATGAAAGCCTTTCACATGGAAAGCGCCTGCAAAAGGAGATGGGTAAAGGACCAGCATACCATTCTGAATGCATGTATAAACATTTAAAACTTCAGGATATATCTCTGCATAATACAGTGTTCTCTGGCAAACATGAAATACACTGCTGAAGTAGAGTACCTTTCAGTGTGATCTTCTCAGTGGCATAACTAGAGTTTGTGCCATCCAGGGCTGTCTTTGAATTTGCCACCCCTCTCTCCTCATAAAATCATGGTTAAATGGCCACCCCCCATACACAGGCTTCCCCACCGCAGCCATTCCAGTGTCCCATTACTTGGCTATTTCTCCCCATTTACCATAAACACTGTAATGTGCATATTCCTTTATGTTTTACTTCTACAATGATTATTTGGATTTCATTTAAAACTTTTATTTTAAATGTTATAGTACAAACACTGATAGACATCTACTAAACAAAGCAATACAGTCTCACAGTGAAAACAGACTTAGCATTAAAACTTCTCTACCCTTGAAACTCATATTCATTGAAACAGCATTGAAACTCACATTCAAAGAAAATGCATCTGGCCAGTGGCAGATGAAGTTTACCTTTGGGCTGTTTTCAAATCATAGGCCCATTGCACACATATTTAGGACCATGCAAACATACATGTGTTCTTTGATTAACCTTCCTGATTGTATTAAATGATATTCCTTGCACAATACAGCACACTTATTAAAGCACATTTTAAATTTACTGTTTTAAACATTTTTCCAGTAAGCAATGAAACAAAATGTATGAACCAATAATGACAAAACCGCACAATTCAGAACATTTTCATCATAAAAGTCTACCCAAACATCTGTCATTAAAATCTACCAATATCAGTAAATATGCATAACCTTTGTAGAAGTAAAGGTCACCTATATAATTCCACATTAGCAAGATGTGTAACTAATGAAGAGGTTGCTGCTAGTAAACTTTATATTTCATTGTTCCGTCTACAAATAAAGTGCCTGTTGCCCTTGAAGAAAATAATTGCCTGTGTTATATTAAAAAAATGATAAGCTAGTAATATTGCAGTAGGGAATGGATGTCAAACTGATAACAGGTTCATAGTTCATAGGTTCATAGGTAGGTACTAGGCTATTGGCCCTAGGGCCTATATAAGCCTAGCCAAAAGGTACCCTGGTTTTCGCCACCCAAGAAAATTATTTTCCTGTGCCCCTGTTGAGCAGAGCCACATAAGTGATCTCCGGGGTGAATTTCCTATCTCCCATCCAATTATCTGGATTTTCCTGAAGAGTGCTAATGAGGAGCTTTGTTTGATATAGATATGTAGTTTGTTCCAGTCTCTGGGACAGGAATCTATCCCTCCAGCATGTTCAGTTTGTTGTGGTGACAAGGTTTAGGTCCCTAGAGTGTGTAGCTCAGAGGGATTGGGATTTCTTTAAGTTGAGCATGTCCAACAGCTCTGGGTTTGATTTATAGCTTTGTATGTTAGGCAGAGATTGCCAGAGTAAAGCTGGAGTTTTTTTGAGAAGGTCTGCAATGCGCATCTGTTTGAGGCAGGTAACCCTCTTTGTGAGGTATTTCTGCAGCCTTTCCAGTTGTTGTAGATGTCTTGTGAGGTACATACCAAAAGGGGCATTTTACTCTATAATGGGTCTAATGAGTGATGAGTAGAGGAGAACAATGACCTCTTTTCCTGGATGAGAAACCTTTTGTGATGAGGTGTGCCATGTAGAAGGATTTCCTGACTACTGTGGTGATGTGATTATCAAAGGAGAGACTGCTGTCCACCTGTGTCCCAAGGTCTCTTATCACACTTACGGTATTAAGTAGACTACCGCCTATGTGGTAGTTCATGGGTGCAGAGTTTTTACCAAAGGGATGACAATGCACTTTTTGGCATTGAGCTTGAGGCCATGGCTTTGACACCGGACATCTGTCTCAGTGAGGCCCTTTTGTAGGATGTCCACATCATTAGGAGTTTTGATTATGGCTCCTAGTTTGCAGTCATCTGTGAACTTCATTAGCCAAATAACATCTGTGTTAGTCTGTACTTCAGAAAAGTAGATACCAAACAGCAGAGGACCCAGGACTGAACCCTGTGGTACTCCACTTGTCACTGGTCTGCAGTTGGATTTAGAGTCTGCTACTTTCAGAGTAGTTACTAGGTATCTCCTACAAAGGAGGGCATTCACAGGACTGCAGCATCCCAACTCATTAAAGTACAACACAGTACAGTATCAGCAATCCATCTATATACTGTGAGAGAAGAACCCACAGCCTTCTGCATCAAAAGCAAGCATACTACCTGTTGCGTTATTAACAATGAAAACAGACTTGGCATAAGCAGTACTAAACTTCTCTTCCCCTGAAGTGCTCAGCTCCTTGCAAAATCAGCTTGACACTCAACTAAATCTCTCAACATTGTAGCACAAGAAATCTGGAAAAAGCCAAACTTTATTGGAGGGGACAAAGGCCCAGAAACCAGGGACGCATTTTCAACATTGCTTGTATAATCTTAGAAAGTTGTTAGAATAAAGGGTTTTGGTGTTACCAGGCATTTCCTGAAAGATAGGAAGACTGAAACTTAAATGGCTATCATTATTTAATGAATTCAGTTCTCACTGATTTGCCAGAAAACCACAAACTGTAAGAGGAACAGATCAAAAGTATGAGCCAAACATTCCAGACATTCTATGAAAATCTGGACAGTTGAGAGATATGGACTCAACTCCTTAAATCACAAGTGGTGGTATGGGTAGAGAATTCAGGCTTTTGTTTCCTGTACCTAAGGTACAGGGTTTGAGCCTGAGTAACACTAACCACCAGGTATACCTAACTGGGGCATTACACACACACACACACACACACACACACACACACACACACACATACACACACACACACACACACACACACACACCTTAAATGTTCAAATTTAAAATTGTGCAGGTGGACAGGTTCTAGTCCTAAAAGTGCCACCCAGGGCACAGCAATAAACACAACACCTTAAACACAGTACATATTAACACACAGTGCCCACTAGTACAACTAATGACCAAATACTTAAACATTAAAACATTTGGATATATCTCGGCTTCATACAGAGTTCCCTGGCAAATGTGAAGAAATACATCATAGAAATAGACTACTCTTCAGTGTAATCTACTGCTATCAAGGATACAATTTTAATGTGACCAGAGTTATAAATCTTATTGAAAATAAACAGCTAAAACACATTACCTAGTAATAAAACTGATGACCATACACTTACTAATACTGAAGGGACTTCAATCAATCTGTAAAAGATGCAAAGTGTCTCAAATCAAAGCAACATACCTGAGTGCTGCTGTGCTGCCCACCTGATGCCATCCCATTATTAGAAACTGGCAGACTGTAGCACTTGCTATTTATTTCAAAAGTGTAGCCATCACTAAATGCATGCTAACACAAATCTTGTTATTCTAGCAACGTACTAAAGTTTAAAAAAGTAATATTTAAAATTTGTTTCCATCTCTGGACCTTTGTCTCCCCAGTCGATAACATGGATGTTCAATGTAAAAGAACATAAGTAAAAAGGTGAACAGCACACCATAGCAGACACAGTGCGAGTCCTCCCTCAGCCAAATTCCAACAGGCTGGCAGTCTGCCTCATGAAGCTAACATCATTGCACATGGCCCTGCATGTAAAGACGTCAGCAACAACTTCAACTAAAAAAAAAAAAAAAAAAAAAAAAAAAAACAGGAATTGAAGGGGCCACTCAGGAATTCATGGCACTGCATTAATTTGGCCTGAAAATCAGTAAACAGTGAGGAATTTGGTAAGACTGAGAAGTACGTTTGCAACATGATAACTTACATTAGTGTTGCACATCATCAGCCTTCAGATAATGACAATTCTTGAGAAAGGGTCCACACAGGCAATTACCTAAGCTCATTTTTGACATACCATGTATGAGTAATAATGGCATATTTTAAAGAAAATGTCATACTGTTATGATTGCTACTTAGGACATATGCATAATTAATCCAGAATATATTATAAACATTCCAGATTCGTCATGTTACTGACTTTCTTTTCTCAAATTTTTGTAAATGTTATGTTTTACATCATGCATATCAAATTCTGTTATTACTACTAAGAATAGTTTGGCTTCCACAGCCAAATAATTGTGTCACTGTCAATAGTAACTTGAAATCATCAAAAGCAGGAATCACACCCTGCATTATTGTTACTGTTACATATGTTACTGAGTTGACATGTTTAGCCACAGACAAAGTTTCATAACAGCTGTCTTTCTCTCAATCACTACTAAGCATTTTAACATCATACATATGAAAGTGCAATTTCAATTAAATAGGATCAGTGTTACGCTTAAAACAATTTCACAAAGAGTATAAGTAATGTATTTAGCATTAATTGCACAGAGTAGGGTTCATAGGTTCATAGGTTCATAGGTAAGTACTAGGCTATCTCCCCATGGGCATTTATAAGCCTAGCCACAGAGTGATGGCTTTCGCCTCCCCATTAGATTAGTAACCTGGGCCTCTGTCAAAAGGGCTCCTGAAGTGATCCCAGGGTAGAACTTATGATTACCCATCCACTCATCAAGATTTCTTTTGAAAAGGGTCAGAGAGGAGCTCTGTCAAATATGGATTGGGATTCTATTCCAGAGTGAGGGGAGTCGCTGGGACAGGAATCTATCCCTCCAGCATGTCCTGTTTATTGTTGTACATAGGTTCAAGTCGCTAAAACGAGTGATTCTGAGGGATCTCGTTTTTTTGAGGTGAAGCATGTCCATTAGTTCAGGGTTTGACATGGCCCTATAGGTCAGACATAGATCATCTCTGAGAAGACAGTAAGCGACTGAGAAGAGCTGGAGCTTTTTTAGTCATGTTTCATAGGGTAATTATTTAAGGCCCTTAATCCTCTTAGTGAGGTACTTCTGTGGTCTTTCTAGTTGTTGCAGGTGTCTAGTGAGGTACAGCCCAAATGGGGCATTGTACTCTATTATGGGCCTAATGAGTGAGGAGTAAAGGGGCACAATCACCTCCTTGGATCTGGATGAGAAACCCTTTGTGATCAGGTGTGCCACACAGAAGGATTTCCTGACTGTTTTGGCTATGTGGTTATCAAAGGAGAGCATGCTATCTACTTGGGTATCCAGGTCCCTAATTACTTCTTCTGTAGATTCCCATATATGTGGTAGTTTGTAGTACTTTGTTTTTCCCAAATGGGATTACTATGCATTTTTTGGCATTTAGCTTAAGGCCGTGACTTTGACACTAGGTGTTTGTCTCTGTGAGACCCTTTTGCAGGATGTCTGTGTCAGCTGGAGAGTCAATTATTGCACCCAATTTACAGTTATCTGCAAACTTGGTTAGCCACAGTCCCTCTGCCTTTGCCTGTACTTCGGAGAAATATATACCGAACAGGAGGGGTCCCAGGACTGAGCCCTGTGGGACTCCACGTGTGACTGGTTTAGAGTCACACATGGCGCCTGCCACTCTTACCATGTGGGTTCTGTCTGAGAGCCAATTGGCAACCCATCTCGTGACATAGGGGTTAATATTTAAGCTGGTGAGTTTGTCTATGATTCCTGAGTATGGGATGGTGTCGAACGCCTTAGCGAGGTCCAGATATGCTGTGTGGACCACCTTCCCTTCATCTATGGCCTTGGTGACTGTTTTGAAGAAGTCATCCAAGTTCAGGAGGCAAGATCTGCCTTTAACAAAGCCGAACTGGGTGGGGTCCAGTGTCTGGAGGTTTCCAATGTTCCTGTTAATGAGCTCCATGATAATGCGTTCCATGGCTTTGCAGACCAAGCTAGTCAAGCTTATAGAGCAATAGTTCCCAGGGTCAGTTGTGGCACCACCTTTGTGGAGTGGTACGACTGTTGCTGTATGCCATTCTTTGGGTACATAGCCTGTAGAGAGGCTGAGTTTGAATAGTGATTTGAGATGGGGGGGTTAGTTCATTTTGAAGCTCGTGTAAGACACAACCTGGGATAGCATCTGGTCAAATTGATGCTGTGTTTTTGGCCTTTGCAAGGGCTGTCTTTACTTGTGTGTCTGAGATATCTGGAGCGCCACATTCTTCTGGGATGGGTGCTAGCTCCATTGGTGGAGAGGGAGGGGTGAAGTTTGCACTGAACTTGTCAGCCAGGATGTTAGCAGTGTCGGTTGGTTAAGTGTATTTATGGCCATTATGCACTAGCTCGGAGCATATCTGAGAGTTTGCGCCTAGACTCTTGACATAGTTAAAGAAGGCCTTGTGGTTATCCTTAGAGTCATTGGCTATTTTTCTTTCGAAGTTGGCCTTGGATGATTTAATGAGGGAGTGCAGTTTTTTACTGATGTTAATCAGAGATGCCTTCTTATTTTGGGATTTTGTTCTATCTTGCAGGAGTTTCCTCCTTCTGTTGTAAAGTTTATTTATGGCCGGGATCCACAAGACTGGTTTCCTCTTTTTTGAGGAGTTGGTCTTGGTTTTACTTGGGATGGCTCGGTCCATGCATTCTTGAAGGTGTTCATAGAATGCACTTGTAAATGATTCTGCCGATGGGTCATCATTTTCCATTTGATTGGGAGCTTTGAAACTTCCCACCTCAGTCTTGAGGAGTGTGAAGTTGGCTTTAGAGAAGTTTTTTACCTTGATTTCCTTGACTTGGAGGGGTCGGGATGTGGATGTCCAGTGTGATTAGTTTGTGATCTGATCTTACCAATGACGAGTTTACCTCTGGTGTGGAACATAGGTTCCCCATATTGGTGATGACCAGGTCCAGTATGTTGTCACCTCTTGTGGGAGTGGTGACCAGCTATTCAAGGACGTTTGAGTTTATAAACTCAAGGAAGCATTGGGCTAGGGCGTTTGAGCTTGAATAGTTTTCCCAGTCAATGTTTGGATAGTTGAAGTCACTCAGTAGCATGGTGTTGGGTAGAATCTTTATACTTTCTAATGTTCTCAGGAATGCTGTGTGAGTGTCCTGAGACAAGGTTGGAGATCTGTAGCAAGCTATAAATTGAACAGTCAATTTACCCGCTGTCAATTGCACTTGGATGGTCTCAGATTCTGTGTGCTGTGCTACTAACCTGGAGGTGTGGGTGTTCTTGATGAATATGGACACACCCCCTCCTTTTGTGTTCCAGTCCTGGTTTTGGTACCTAAAGGTATGGTAGGAGTTATAGCCTGGTAGCGCTGGGGTGCTCTCTGGAGCCTTGAACCAGGTTTCTGTCACTGCACATACGTCGATTTCTTCCATACTAAGGAGAGCCTTGAGTGCGTGCATTTTGAGGTTTAGACTTCTGGCGTTGAGCAGCATTACCCTCAGTTTTTGTTTATTATTGTTGTTTATGGAGGCGGGTTTGTCTTTTGAGCCTTGCCTAAAAAAGGCAGTATTGGGGTGGCAAGAGTCTTGGCCAGTATTCGAAAGCCCAGGTGCGACAGGTGCAAGCCATCTCTGGCGAAGCAACGTGGCTTGTCAAGCATGTCGTCCCAAGCTGACAAGTACTGGATCCCCTTTGAATGACACCAGTAGTTTAACCAATTGTTGAAACTGATAATTTTTTTCTTCGTATGCTGGCATCATTTTGGGTGAGAGCAGGATGCTACTCAGAGTCAGAGTCATACCAGCCTGAGCTACATGGTCAGAGAGCTCCTCCATGTCTCTTTTCATGTAGTCCAGAGATGTACGTCTCAGGTCATTTACGCCAACATGTACAATGACAGAGTCATATTTGTACTTGTTGTGAAATGACCTGAGTGCATGTGTTATGTGGCAGATTCTGGCACCCGACAGGCAGCTTATGGTAACCTTCTCCTTGTTCAGTCTAGAGAGTGGGACGTCTGTGTGCCTGATGATAGAATCCCCGATTACTAGTGTGTTATTTAGCCTTAGGGGCTGTTTTTGCTTGGCACACTGACGTTGTGATGTATGTGTTACCTGGTTTCTGTTGTGGGGTGGGGGTTGCTTGGGTGTATGCTTGGGAGGTCTCTGTTGTTTAGGCAGGTTCTTATTTAGAGCCTCTGAGTATGTTTTTGCGTGTTTCTGAGAGTTGTTTTCTGGTGCAGCTATGGCTGGTGTATGTGAGTCTGGTAATGTGGTGCTAGTGTTGCCCTTCTGCTTGTGACTGGTTGATCCAGTCGTGGGTTGAGAGAGCTTAGCCACCAGTTTGGCTGTGTAGCTGCATCTCTCACATATGTTTGTGTTGGTTGGGAGGAGGAGGGGGTTGTCTGTGTACATGAGGCAATTGTAACATTGCCTCAGGATGCCCAGATTCACTAGCTGAACCAGAGAGCACACCTGAAGCTGTCCCTTGAACATGCCTGAATAGATGGTTGGGACTGTATTGCTGATTGGATGAGTAAAGAGCCTTATACTTCCTGAGTATAGGGCTGAAGTGCAAGCTGTAAGCTAGTGCTAGTTTTAGTGAGTTTTAGTAAGTGCCAGTCTTAAATTGCCTTATTCCTAGTGGTGGGTTGAAGTGTTTCAAGTTTCAAGGGAAAAACTGAAGTGCTGACTTTGTGGAGCCTGGAATAGTTTAACTGCAGCTAAACAGCGTTGTGCGGTGCGCAAAACCATGCTAAGCATTTTTTATACCAGGGAGATCAAAAAGGATAGAAATTAGCCCAAAATGGCCAATGAGCTACAAGTTGCTGGGCTGGGACCACTCCTACAGGGACAGATAGGCTGCTCAGAGTTCCCTCTCTCACAGTGAACAAGGAGGCCACCTAACTATCCAAGTATGATATGGGCAACACAGGAACCTTTACCACAGTCCTGGATTCAGCAAAGCCTGAAAACTGGACTAGACTGGTTCAGAAAGGTGGGAAAACAAGGATTTTTTTCAGAAACAACAGAAATGCATAGCTTAAATTACTTTAAATACACAGAGGAGGGTAGCGCACTTGAGTATGTAGCCTGCGACTGTGTTACAGGTAACTTAAATGCAAAAATGACAAACAGTAACTTTGTTTCAAGTGAAACAAGGAAATAAGTACAGTAAGCAATGCAGATATCACTAGGGATCCACAGAAGTGCTGAAAAGCTACGTTTTAGGTGGAATTAGCGTTTCAGGGAAATAACAAGCAAACAAACAACAAGCATACAAACAAAGCTATTTAGTTTATATCAAAATGTGTGTGACAATTCTTATTCTGACCCCTTAAGTAACACTATCTGTAATCTGTATTTGAACTCTGCATTAACTCTGCTGCATCTCCAAACTTACTGCATTAACACCTTGGGCCACAGACAAAAGTAATCAATGGGTGCTTTTTCTTCTCTCAGTACTGTCCAGAGTCCCGGCAAAAGCACCAGTCATTCTTGAACTGCTAAAGTCTTTCCAATTTAAATTTCTGAATGTTTGCCTTCTAAAGTAAACTATCATTCACTGCTAGTGTCTGCTGACAGTCACCAAGGTGTGATGTCAAGCTTGGTACAAAGAATTAAGCCGATAAATAAATAAATGAAACAAAAATGGAAAATGTGTATGTATAATGATTTTGCAACTATATGTCCTTACACCATGGAAATATGTATATTAAGGACCACTATTTTCACAAAGACTTCACCCTCTCTGGATCTAAATCTTAAAACTGTGGCATTAATATGAATCATTTGGAAGATTAACAGTATGTGCCATATGCAGAGAGTAGTTTATGAGGCAGAGAAAGTAGAGGACATATACTCAAGATTTAATATTCTGACACTTTACTTTTATGGAACAATATAGTCATGTGATCAAAGTTATCCTTTGTTATTTCACAGTTGATATCTGCATGGTTTTGAGATTTGCAACAGTTAACCTAACAAATCAAATCACAGTAGTGACAAATGCACGCAATACAAAAGTTTGTTCTTCACTTTATTTTGTGAGCAATAAGTGTGTTTTGACAAATTTATAAAATTATAACATTATGATTTGGATGAATTTAGATATGACTTGTTTGTATATTTTTTCATGTACTTCACATAATTTATACATCCTTTGTACTCACAGGCACATTTATCTCTTAAGCACAAATTCAGAAATGTGTTATAATGTTTTATCTTCTAAGAAAGTCAAACTAATATATTTGTTTTGTAAGTATACATTAAAAGTGGCAAGATTGTTAAACACTCTATCCGTGTACTGCTGCTAATAAATCACACCTGAAAGTCATTAGCAAACCCCACTATTCAATACTTGTTCTATACTGCTAGGAAGTGTACACTGCATCATGTAGGTCATCATATCATGTTTACCTGATCAACACTTTGAACAGATTGTGTGTTCATGAATGATAATGAATTGACACCTGATGTTCATATTCCTAGTGTCCAACAGGGTTACTCTGTACTATATAAGTACAACATGGTGCTAAGGAACTTATATTGTAGTAGGGGAGACTGCTTGAAATTGCATTACTTTTTTGGACAAAATCATGCCAATGTATGTGATATTTCCTTACAAATAAATTATTTAAACAGTTGCAATGGCTTATATTTCATATAACATTGCATAATGTTTAAAGTTGGTCCATTTTTGTTGATATAGAAGGTATAGAAGCTTTAATGTGAAGTATTCTCAGCAAATGTTCCATGTATTTATAGCAGCATTTCTCTAAGGGAGTGAATACATATGATACATTTTTTATATAAATAGTAGCAATGTGAAGGTTATATTTTAGACCAGCTATGTTATGCCTGTTGTATATGCCTGACATCAACAACCTATCCTATGTGGTAACACTTTAATATTCTCTACTTGTTTAGCTGTAAATGCTGCTATGTATTAACACATTACACATTTTCAGCCTTACCAGGTTTGTCATTGGATGGATTGTTTTTGTTTTAGGAAGTGGTTATACTTATATATTACATATGTGTATTCATACAGAGTAGGAATTTGCAGTGCAATTCCTGGCAGAGGGCAACTTTGATGTGTGATGCACAATGTTGGGCAGATTAATATTTGTTACATATATCACACATGAGTTACTGCTGTAATTCCTGTACAGGTGAGACGTTTTATCTTACTGATGTACAATACTTGTACAATACATGCATATGAGGGAAATCATTTCTATCTCTTCTTCACAGCTTCGTCACTTACCTTGTTTACTGGTGTTGCACTAAGTTGTGGCTTCTGGGGCTGAGTCTGTCTGATGTTTGCATAATAAAACCATTAATTGGGTGGGTAAATGTTGTTAATTTTGCATGCATCACTGTTATTGTTTGTTTGTGCTCAGCATCTTAGATTTTCATTTATGTGTAGAGTGTGTGTACTATCCTCTGATGCTTAGCCAGGACCAAATTATATTATGCATTCCTAAATATGCTAGGATCTACAGCTGCTTGTTCTTCTTCAGATTCCTCATATGTGTCTGCTGGCCCTGCTGGCACTGCCTGCAGTGCTGGGAACTGTGGTCCTTGGCCTTGTTTTGTTTTAATCAGCTGTTTCCTGACAATTATATTGTGCAACATCATATAGATTGTGAGTATTCTAGCAGATGTACTGAGTCTTACATCAGGGCACCACCAGAAGTGTCTAGATATTGAAACCTTGATTTGAGCAAGCCAGACACATGCTCAATAGTATCTCTAGCTTGAACATGGACATCACTATATTCTTGCTCAGTGGGGTTGTGTGGGTTTCTCATGGGTGTCATGAGTCAAGGTTCCAGTGCATAACCTGCATTTCCCATTATTTATTTATTTATTTATTTGACATTTGTTAACTGGGTTAGTCTGACTGGCTAGAGACCCTTTTTCAGTGGAGACCCGAGAAGAAAAACTCCAACAATAAAAAAAACAGTAATTTCATTGTCATTGCTTACAGGTGAAACAATTTTTAAAAAGAACTAACATAAAATGACAAACAGTATGTGATAATGTCATCATTTTTTGTCAGATAAAACAAAAAGTACAAAGTACAAGTTTGCTGAAAGTAAGTCAAGCAGAAAACTGCATAATGAGGATGTGTATAAATGCAAGAAGAATATTAGCATGCAGGCAGTATAAGCCAAGAGAGGATAGCTTTAGTGAGAGGGTGAGTGTAGAGTAAAAACAGGAGAAAATGCTAGGTAAGAAGAAAGTGACAAAGCAATGTAGGTAGGAAATAAGAGAAAGACTATAGTAATAGAAGCTGAGAGGATAACAGACCAATTATTAGAGTTTATTCAATTTACAGAAGATGCAGCTTAGAGAGGGGAATGCCCTTGTGACCCCTAGCAAATGTTATTTACATATAGGCCAAAAGTGTGCCTTATCTGTGAGTTATTGCCAGGATTTCCTGCACATACCTTGTAAAAGACCACCTAAGAGTTTATACAGTGGTATCTTTTCTTCTTGATATATCTCCTTTTCTGTTCACCAGGTGGAACTTTTTATTTTGATGTGTGTGTGCAGTCTACGGTCCCTAGCATTTCAAGCAAGTGTGCTATGGCATCTAAATTGTGCATGGCTGCAGCACTCTCCTCCGAGGTATTTTGAAACCAGAAATGATTCCTTACATGTTGTAGCATTGCATTTAGGAATTGATGTAATATTCTAGAGGCTATAGCCTGTGACACCCTTAATATATACCCTATGGGTCTCTAAAATGTATCTATAGTTAGTATATGTAATGCTACACATACCTTGATTTACACTAGGATGGGATCTCCACAATTTCCCAGGGACCTCAGATACGGGTGGCAGAGATTGCATATTTCCTCTATGATATTCTTGTCCACCATGTAGCACAATACAATTTGCATATCATGAAGTCCATAATAAGTTAGTGGGGTCTGAAGACCCATTTCCTTTTAGGACGACATCTGGCAGCAGCATCACCTTTATTAAAGCCTGTTGCACATACAGATTAATAATAGCAACAGCAAACCCTAGCATTTTTTTCTAAGTGTGTTTTTAGCTGTATTCCAAAGAGCATTAGAAATTAGTCCAAGACTGAGTGCAGCATGTATCCACATGTTTTATATATTCCTGAATTGTTCTGCTATATTGAATTGTTTCATTAGGCATATATATATATATATATATATATATATATATATATATATATATATATATATATATATATATATATATATATATATATATATATATATATATATATATATATATATATATATATATATATATATATATATATATATATATATATATATCACTTACTCAAGCCTTCATTAGCATATTTTTTACCCTTGTTTTGGGCATGGTTTGCAGAGCAGTTTAATAAGTACCAAATAGCACACTCACTGCTGTGCAATGTGCACACATGCTTAGCGCAAAATGTAGGCATTCAGTCAATCCAGTCCTTAGACATTTTTGTTGAACTTTTTCAGATGGAAACTTTAATTGTTGGTTGAAAAATAAAATTCCCAACATCCAAGAAATTTACTCATATCTTTCATTTTAGTAAGTTAAGCTCAAGAACTGATATGCATTTTATATCACAGGAAGTTTAAAAGACAATACATTTTTTTTTATCCAGAATATATTATTTGGTCTAATCACCAATTATTAATTGATCACATGGAAGAAAATATTTCACAATAAAAGAAGAAAAGAAAGATGTGTTCTAGATTGATTTCTTCACAACTATTTTTAGAGATAATACAGACACAGATTACATATTTTTGGGGAAAAAGATGAAAAAAAGATAAAGGCATTTGGTTTCCTTAAATATGAAATTTGATGTGGTTAAGCTGTAATGCACCATTATTTGAAGATATATAATATTTTTATTACAGAATAAAATATTTATTAATGAATTAGAATCTCAAATTCACATTCCTTTCCAGATTTTATCCATATTTTCCTATATGTAAAGATAAATGAGAGAAATTAAAACAATTAAAAATAGACAGTAATTAGAATGAAGCCTTTAATAATGCTTTCTATCAGTTTAACTGAGCAGGGAAAGGGCTAGCTTCACAATGTAGAATAATTAGACCTAAGAATATTACATTAAAATTACAAGACATAGACAATTCCTTTATCACTATTTCGGATGCAATCGGTAAATGGATGAACAACTATTTTAGCAACAATTATGATCAAACATAGTCCAAAAATATGAAAGAAGTATAAACTAAGAGGATACCGAAAAATTAGACCTTGGAATAGACAACCTGGTGATTACACTCTAGGACATAATGTATGTTATTAAGTAGCTGAAGTAGAATAAAGTTCTTGGGCCTGATGGATTTCAGGCAGAATTTAACCAAACTTTCTCGAATGAAATTGCACATTACCTTTACAATATTGTAACTTTAATTACTATTATGTATGGGAGTAAGCCTAAAACTATGAATACAGCTGAGATGGTACCAATCAAAAAAGAAGGGAAAGACTGGCTAAATCCACACCATTATAGAACTATACCTTTATTGAACATGGATTATAAAATTATAGAACATTTTACATTTAAAATTAATTATACATTTAAATGGTACTTTACATCCAAATAATTTTTTGTCCCCAAAAGAATTTGTCTGAAGCAAACAAATTATTTCAAACTATTATTATTTCAATCTAACCCCCCCATGGATCTGCAAAAGAAGCAGTGTGTTTAACCCCCCCCCACCTCACCCCACAGTTCACCTATTTGAAAATGTATGCAGTAATGACATCAGGTCAATGTTATTAAAGACAAAAAGGACTAATATATTTAATTTAACATAAGCAGCGACAATGTTTTTGCACAGTATAACAACAGACAGGGTTATGAAACCTGACAAAGGTGGGGGGCTGGTGATAATGGGCCAATGTATGTATATTAAGAAGATGCTGGGGATTATATATGGTGATAGTTATGAAGAAGTGTCATTAAATGAGCTACATATAGCATACAGGAATGTTGATGTTATTTTAAATGATTTATTATTAAATTTTTAAATAACTAGGGAGGAATATAATTATTTAATTCAGACATATTCTAAAGTTCCAATCATATTTGGAATCCCCAAAATACAGAAAAGCACCAGCAACCCACCTTTGAGACCTATCGTAGATGCAAAGGCATCAAAAACAACCACTTTAACTAAGTTTACAGATTTTCACTTGAACACAATTTTATCAGAATGTAAACATATATTGAAGGATTACTGGGACTGTTTAAAGAAAATAAAACAAGATTTATATAGGGAAAGGCTGATTATGGTAACTATAGATGTTAAAGATTTGTTTGGCGTTATACCAGACAAAGAAGGACTTGATATGTTCTATGACTTTCTATGTAAACAAACCAACTTTAGCCACAGTAGAATACTTATGTTTAGGACTCTTATAGAAACAGTGCTCAATAACAACTTTATTATTTATGAGAATCAGATATTTAAGCAAACTACAGGTGTAGTGATGGGGGCGGTATCCACCCGATGTTTGCAAATATTGTACTTGCTCAATGGGAGCTGACTCAAGTGTTTACTTGCCAATGGTTTAAAGAATGTTTGTTTTATGAAAGATTTCTTGATGACATACTTATTTTTTGGGTAGGAAATGAGTTAGAGCTGAACCAGTTTTTTGAATATCTAAACAGGAACACTTCTTTTTTGAGCTTTACTGTGGAACAACACAGTAATAGAATTAATTTTTTGGGCTTCCTTATAAACAAAGATGATTCACTGAAAAAGTTTACTACCACCATTTACAGAAAGCTCACATATTCTAACACTCTTACATTTTGAAAGTGGGCACCCTGACTTTCAAAAAAGATCCTTGGTTAAGGGCCAATGTGTACAGTTAGCACGGATAGTCAGTGACCTAGAAATGTATATTCAAGAAAGGGAAAAGTTAGGGGGCATGCTACAAAGGAGGGGATACCTGAACAGTTTCATTGAACCAGTTTTGTGTGAAGTTACAGAAAAGAGAGTTACATGACTCTTTTTTTCACTGTTAGACTCAGAAGAAAGGGACAACAGCAGTAATAAAAATGTTGATGTGTGGACAAGGAACAGAAACGAGTTTAATAGGGCCTTTATTCTGACATGCAACTTGCAGTTTATGACATAAAAGATATTTTAAAAAAGAATTGGTTTATATTTAAAAGTGACAAAGAGGTCCTTAAAAATGTTGGTGACAAACCATGTGTCATATACAAAAAAGATGCATGTGTCAAAGATTTGTTGGAAAGAAATAAAGAGGGGAATAAAAACTATAAGAAAGGTAACATGTTAAAATGTGGACACTGTAACCAATGTGCCAATGTATTAGAAACAGAAAAAGGTTTTATTCCAAGGTATGGTACGGTTCAACTAAATTTCAAGTTGAACTGTAACAGTACACTCGTTGTATATGTCGCCCTATGTCAAGGCTGTGAGAGTTTTTACATAGGGAAGACTAAGAAAGCATTTAAAGTTCATATTTACCAACATATGTACGACATCAGGAAGGGTAATGAAAAGAATGTATTGGCTGTACATACTATTTTGAACCCAGATCACAAGTTTAAATTTGTAGCCATTGATCAAGTAGTACCTGATAGTAGGGGGGCCGAAGGAATTATTTCTAGAATTCAAAGAATTCATGTGGCAACTTAGAGTGGATCCCACTAACCCGCCCAGACTGAATGATGTAGTTTCTCTCTCCAGCTATTTAAAATTAAAAGCTGAACTTTATTTGGGGGGGGGGCACACATGTATATTCCTGTGGCAACACAGTAACATTTGCTTATTTTAAGTACGTGATTTATTTTTGTGGAAATGTATTTTGGATTGCACTTTTAATTTTGAGATGGGGCTGATGGGCTACATGCAATATGTAAATAAAGAATTATGGTTTTAATGCATTTTATAAGATGAAATTTAGATATGCATAATAACAACTAAAACAACAGTAATTTTACATGCATTTTGCTTTAATGACATGTGACTTTGCCTGGCTTTAAAAGGAAGTGATGCATGAATAATTCCTGTTTTAATCTGAACAAGTCAATTGTAACAACAGACAAAAGTGCTAAATAACTTTGCATCCAGTTTCACTGGCTAGTGTTCATTTTCTTTACATTACTAAAACTGAAGAAGCAAATACTAATAGTTCATAAAACACAATGAAAATTAGATCCAAATGTTGTGTTTCCTAGCAAAACCAAATGAGAATTTTTTTTTTTTGCTAAGGAATTTTAGTGATACAAAAATGTATGAGAAATAGAACTATTCAGTATAAGGTAACATTTGATATTCACTTCTTTTTTTTGGACTATATCAAATGCATGGTATAAATGCACCATCCTATTTGCACTGTTAGCCTTCTGATTTCTGCCATTGTTGCTGGTTACATCCACATATTAAAAAATATTGGGAGAGAATGCATGAAATATTACAAATAAAGTTAAAGGAAATTATACCATGATCCCCCCAAAACGTGCACGCTGATTGGCCAGCGTGCCTGTTGTAAATCGAGTTATACTAATGGAAAAAGGTCCGGTCGCCCGGACTTTTTTCCATTAGTATAACTCGTTTTAAACATCTCGCTATGTTAAATGGGTTTAACATGAGACAGCTTTAAAATAAGCAACGGAGATCTCCGCTGCTTATTTTAGCTGTCTCGCCATGTTAAACCCATTTAACATAGCGAGACAGTTTAAAAGCAACGGAGAAAGCAAGATCTCTGTTGCTTTTTTTTAGTGTTTCGCTATGTTAAATGAGTTTAACATAGCGAAACAGTTTTAAAATAAGCAACGGAGATGTCCGTTGCTTATTTTAAAACTGTCTCGCTATGTTAAACTCATTTAACATAGCGAAACACTAAAAAAAAAGCAACGGAGATCTTGCTTTCTCCGTTGCTTTTGCCCACAGCTCTGATGTACTGCGCAGGATACCAGACATCTGCGGAAGGGCAGTAAACAGGCATTATACTATGCCATTATTTAAGAAAAGTAATAGTTTCTTTTCTTAAATAATGTCATGGAATAATAGCAATAACCCACTTCTGGGTGTGGGTAATGCTAAATTTACCCACAGTTGGCTTTGTTTGGTCCCTCGGGCTTCGCCCTCGGGACCAAACCACGCCAACCGTGGGTAAATTTAGCATTACCCACACCCAGGCGTGGGTTATTGCTATAGTATTCCTTTCTGTGCAGAAATACTCCCATTGGATATTTAAGATGTCTATTTATCTATGAAAATCATACTAACATCAATGACTACAAAAGGATGATTTTATCAAATTGGAAAGCATTACCTTTCCCAGATTTTTCTGAGTATAAATGGAATAATACATACATACTTTACCTTTATACAGTCATAATAAAAACTTACCTTTCCGATCGTTATACTTGTCAATTAATGATAAGCTGATTTTGTTTTCTTTCCTTCTTTCAGTTTTCTCTCTGTTTTGATATATGTATTTAAGAGGAATCATTTTGTAAATCTGCTATGAACTGATTATCCATGTTTTACATTTAATTAAAATAAAACAAATGGTCTACATACAATGATTTGAAAAAAAAAAAATACAAAGCAACAAACATTTGATATAGGGATGCAAGCCACCATGTATCCCCCACATCCCCAGATAATTATACATACAAACTGTGACATTGCAAGATAGGAGGTGAAGGACAAAATTCCACTCCCCACTATGCAGTGATCCCCAAAGCAAACGGATCTAATTTATATTATCAAAATTTCAAATTGTTGAAGGTCGAGACCAGATGAGCACACCCCCTACTAATTATATATACCGATGCTGAGATTACACTTCAGTGGGAAAAAGAGCAAATTTCCAGATATTTACTTTACTGCAAACTCTGAACAAACATGCTTCCGGTTCTATCCAACATTTGACATTTCAGATCATCAACCATCTGATCTCAATCTTCTGATGTATGTCCTTCAGAAATGTCAAACATTTGAATTAGATACACACACATATATATTTATATATATATATATATATATATATATATATATATATATATGTATGTGTATATATATATATATATATATATATATATATATATATGTGTGTGTGTGTGTGTGTGTGTATATATATATATATATATATGTGTGTGTGTGTGTGTGTAACACACACACACACACACACACACACACACACACACACACACACATATGATGCAGTCTGTAGGAACAAATGCTCTTACAGGCATGTCTTTCAGTCTTGTAACTGCTTTGCATGTAATCTTGTGGTACAGTAGGTATAGGAATTTATCCATACAATTCCAAGATGGAGGGCAGCCTGTGAACACTCTCTTCCTAGATATCCACAAATATCAACATCAGTCTTCATAAGCACACATTATTAAACTCTTATTCTCCCCTAGAAAGGACATCAATTTATTCAACTAATCATCTGGATCAAGCAACTGGCATTATTTCTTTGGTATTCATTGTGCAATCCTTATATTTTAAATCTTGAACTTTGTCACAGCAAACCGCATGGCAGCTTGAGGTCTTGTATTAAACTCAGCACAGTCAGCCCTAAAGAACTTACTGCTTAGTTAAATTACCTGAAAATGCCTAATGATCATGATCAAATGGACTCAAAAATAACCAAAACTAAACTATCACAATTATTTTCTCATGAAAAGGAAACTTTAACTAAAAGACAATGAACTCGAAAACAGCAGGAAACACCAACAAAATCCACTGCCAAAAATAAGCCTGAAGGGGTCTACTCTATGGATGATCATACAATCTGCCATCCAAAATTTTTCTAAACAAATGAGTAAGTTTGGATCTTCATTAGAACAAACTGTTACTCGTCTTGACAATGCTGAAGCCAAGTCCACAGCGAATGAAATGAAAATAGAAGAGCTCCAAAAGCAACTAAAAAATAGCAAGACTGTTTTAGAGGAAATGCAACAAAAAAATCACAGATCTTGAGGCTCACAGCAGGAGAAATATTATTCTTATACATGGAATTCCAGAATTTGTTGAGCAAGCACAACACCATGATACCCTTAAAAATGTATTTGCTATACTGATGGAAAAACATCCAGCTACCATTGACATTGTGATAGAAAGAGCCCACAGAGCCCTCCGAAGGTCTCAAGACCCTAAAAATCCAAGTCAGGTATATGCAAAAATCCTAACTTACCAGCACGTAGAAGGAATTCTCCATGCAGCAAAATAAAAAGGTGCTTTATTGTGGCAGGGTCACAAATTAACTTTTGCACAGGACTTACCATTGTCTATCAAGCAGGCAAGACAACAACTGACTCCTTATTGTGCTTTTCTCATCAAAAAATAAAATACAATTTCAAATGAAATACCCCAGCACCCTTGCTTTTACAAGTAATGACCAGAAATTCATAGCCAGAAACAACTCTAAAGCCAAAGCTACCTTTATTAAGGCATTCTGGGAACTTCCAGAGCTATAAACTAATTATAAAAAAGAAAAGGGGGGAAGGAAGGGGAAAACGAAAACAAAAAAGACATTTTTTTAATAATATTCCTTTCCATTAATCATGAAAAATATGAGTAAAATATTACCTAAATGACATACTGGATGGCCTGATCCATGAAATCTGGTCCAAAATGCTCTAAAAGCCTCATCGTGACTGTCACAGACTTTTTTCCATCTTCAAACCTCATTTGTAGTGAAAAGTTACCAGTACATGCTCCAGTTAGCTGACCAAGGCTCCCATTGCAACATTTTAAGTCAAGGATGGTAACATTTAACCTCATCACACCAAAAAACATGTCCGCATCTTTTCTGTCCATTTTTCAACTTTCTGTACACAGCAGGATGCATTAAGAAGTGGCACAGCCGTACTTACTTCCTCCCTGCAAGAATTCACTGGGTAAAAGCCTCTCTGCTTGGAAATCATCATCCCAGTCCAATTTAAGATGCTCTAACAAGAAAAAGTAGGGAGAAATCTAGACAACACTTTCACTGAAAGTATCGGAGCTGCCTATTTTATTCAAGCAACATGCATCTTCTCATCAAGACCTGGTAATTGTTGAACTTCGAGTCAGCCCATTTAAAGCTAACTGGCAACCAAATGTATAGCATCCAGCTTTGCTAATGAGCAGGAACTTGGACAGTAATAAGCTACCAAATATAAAAACTAATGTGGTTTGAAGTATATATATATATATATATATATATATATATATATATATATATATATATTTTTTTTTTCTTCTTCTCTGAAACTAAGAGAATGGACTGTAATGATGTATATGTTTGGATCTTAATGTGTTGTTCAGTTTAGGGACATAATCACTTGCTAAAAGTCTTTTGAAAGGAGATTGTAATTGGCTGATTCTAACCGCTCACAATCCAATATATTTTCCTTACAGTTGTATGATCTGTGTTATGTAAAGCCATAATCTAAAGTAACATTGGATTAGCATGGAATATACGATTAGTATCATTTACCATTTCCTTTGATTATATAGTTATAACAACAGTATTTTAGGAAGGTTTCTTTTAGGTCAAAGTATATTGGAGTTGCTTAGGGGCATTACACTGAGTGGTTAGGGTTGCACATCTTGTGTTCAAGATTGCTTGTATATAAGGTGTATATAGTTTTGTTTGATTTGTCTGCATTAAAATGGCTTGTTAATTACTAAAATATTACTTTTATGGTAATGTTTTGCTATCTGTCTGATATAAAAACTATCTTAGTATCTTTTCTCTTATCGATAGTAAGTTACGTGGTTAGGCACAGCTGTGGATCTAAGAGATTTTAGTGCTACAAAACAATTAATCTTGTTATATCTCTACCCAAATTTTTCTGAACACTTGAGGAGGAAAAAATATTTAAACCCAAATATAGTTACACTTTACACCCTTTGTGAGCTGTCATGCTGTGGGAGGTAGACTCATGGAATGTAAAGGGTTTGCAAGATGTTAAAAAAAAGAAACTACTTCTTCACTTAGTGTACCAATCCCATGCAAGCATTATATTTCTCCAAGAGACTCGCCTGTTAAATGAGGATTGGAACAAAGCTAGGACAAGACCCTGGCTAACTTCAGTTATCACCTCAGGTAATAATACCTACTCAAAGGGAGTAGCTCTTGATGAAAAAATCATTAAAGGAGGGAGTCACAGATTTTGGTACTGATACTATTGGTAGATGGTATTATTTTTGCTGCATTAATCTGGTAACTAATAAACCCATACTTTTTATAAATATATTTTTATAAATATATATGGCCCCTGTGCAAACCAACAAGATTTCATAGTTCAGATATACAATTTACTGTAAAAATTTCCAAACCATGACTATATAGTAGGGGAGGACTGGAACATGGTTAGTGATCCCCTAAATGATCCAACAAACATAATAAGCATAATAAACAACCTCTACTCACTTTAGACAAACTAAGACTAGAATTCACCTTAGCTGACCCTGCTCTCTTGAGCAACCAATCAAATCAGGGGGACAAATTTACATTCTACAAACCATGCCATAAGTTATGGTCTAGGATTGATTTCTTTCTGATCTCAGAACATCTAAATGAAAAAAACTATTTACTCAAAGAGCCCGAGATTTCTATCAGACCATTCCAAAATAACTTTGAAACTTTTCCTCTTAAATAATACCCCAAGACAAAACTCCTATCACTCCTGGTCACTAAACCTTAATCTTCTTGACAAGGAAGAGGTAATAAATTAAATCTGTGGATCACTAGTGATATCTGCATTGCTTACTGTACTAGTTCCTTGTTTCACTTGAAAGAAAATTACTGTTTGTCATTTTTGCATTTAGTTACTTGTAACACATTGCACTCAAGTTACCTGGCACTTGCTCACTAAAGCAATTATATAAGTCAGCACTAAAAATTAAAAGCACTACACCCTCACTCCCCACTGGCCCTTGTTTTCAATTATTAAGGAATTCCCAATATTATTCTAGCATGTCCAAAGGTCAGTTGTCAATCTCCTCTCCGGTCCAGCTGGTGAATCTGGGAATCTTGAAGCAATGTTATAACTGCCTCATGTACACAGACAACCCTCTCCTCCTCCCACATAACACAAATACTTGCGAGAGATGCAGCTATTTAGCCAAACTGGAGGCTGAGCTCTCTCAACTCAGGACTGGCAAGACCAGACAGGAGGAGAAGGCAACTACACACACCGCAAAACCAGCCTCACATAATGCTACCACACCACTGAATCAAACACATAAACACACAAAGACATACTCGGAGGCTCTGAGTAAAAATTTACCTAAACAGCAGAGGCCTCCAAAGCAGACACCCAAACAACTGCTACCTCAAGACACCCCACAAGCAACACATAAACCACAAAAGCAGTGTGCAAAGCAGTTACAGCCCTTAAGGCCAAATACAACACCAAACATACTTGTCATAGGTGACTCCATAGTCAGACACACTGACGTCCCACTCACCAGGCTGAACAAGGAGAGGGTCACAGTAAGCTGCCTATCGGGCGCTAGAATCCGCCACATAACACAAGCACTCTGGTCACTCCACGGCAAGTACAAATATGACACAGTTATTGTCCATGCTGGTGTGAACGACCTGAGACGTACCTCCCTGGACTACATGAAAAGAGACATAGAGGAGCTCTCTGATTATGTAGCCCAGGCAGGTATGACCCTGACCCTGAGCAGTATCCTTCCTTCACCAAGAATGATGCCACAATACAGAGACAAGGTGATCAGCTTTAACAATTGGCTTAATGTCTGGTGTCATTCAAAGGGGATCCAGTGTCTGTCTGCCTGGGATGACATGCTTGACAAGCCATGCTGCTTCGCAAGGGACAGCTTGCACCTGTCACCCCCGGGATTCCAGATATTGGCTAAGGCTCTTGCCACCCCCATAGTGCCTTTTTTAGGCAAGGCTCAAATTCTAAACCTACCACCCTAGAAAACAAAAATGGGAAGAAACTGAGGGTAATGCTGCTCAATGCCAGAAGTCTAAATCTCAAAATGCACGCACTCGAGGCCTTTCTCAGTATGGAGAACATCGATGTCTGTGCTGTAACTGAAACCTGGTTCAAGGCTCCTGAGAGCACCCCGGCACTATTAGGTTTTACCTCATATCATGCGTTCCGGCCCCAAAACCCGGACCACACCACAAAAGGGGGGGGGTATCCATATTCATAAAGGATACCCACACCTCCAGGTTGGTGGCAATGCACGAAGCTTCGGAAACCATCCAGGTGCAACTAACCATAGGCAAAACTGTTCTACAAATTGTAGCATGCTACAGGCCACCCTCTCAAACTCAGGAACCCCACACAGCCTTCCTGAAGACACTGGAGGGTATAAATGTATCTCCAAACACCATCATATTGGGTGACTTCAACTACCCGAATATAGACTGGGAACATTACTCAAGCCCTAACTTTCTAGCCCAATGGTTCCTGGAGTTCATAAATTCAAATGCCATGGAACAGCTAGTCACTGTTCCCACGAGAGGAGAAAATATACTAGATCTCATTATCACAAACATGGGGACAAAATGCTCCACACCAGAAGTATATCCCTCATTGGTGAGATCTGATCATAAACTAATCTCACTGGAAATCCATATCCCTCCCCCACCCCAAACAAAAAAGATCACAGTGAAGAACTTCTCTAAAGCAAACTTCACACTACTCAAGACTGGTGTGGTATCCTTCAAGGCCCCTGAGCCAGTGGAAACCACAACCCAAGCTGCGGAAGCCCTTACAAATGCCTTCTATGTACACCTCCAGGACTGCATGGATCAGGCAATCCCAAATAAAACCAAGACTCTTTCCACAAAGGGCAAACGTCCAGTCTGGTGGACCCCAGCCATTAACAAACTTTACAATAAGAGGAGAAAGCTATTACATGATAGAACAAAATCCATAAAAGGGAAGTCACACCTGATCATTATTAGTAAAAAAATACGAGCACTCATAAAATCAACTAAGGCCAATTTTGAGAGAAAAATTGCCATGGATTCAAAGGACAATCATAAGGCCTTTTTCAGCTATGTTAGGAACCTGGGTGGAAACTCCCAGATATGCTCAGAATTAGTCCAAAATGATACAAAAATCACTGAACCTACAGACATTGCCAACATACTGGCAGACAGGTTCAATGCAAACTTCACCCCCCTCTCCCCCCCTAAAGGAGAGATAACTATCCCAGCAGAGTGTAGCCTCCCAGACATCTCAAATGCACAGGTGAAAGCTGCTCTCTCTAAAGCTAAAAACACAGCATCAATGGGACCGGATGGTGTCCCCGGCTGTGTGCTACATCAGCTAAATGAGGAATTAAACCCGCACATAAGACAGCTGTTTAATCTCAGCCTTACCACAGGATACATGCCCAAGGAGTGGCGTACGGCAACTGTGGTCCCACTCCACAAAGGTGGTGCCTCTACAGACCCTGGTAATTACCGCCCCATAAGCTTAACAAGTCTAGTCTGCAAAGCTATGGAGAGGATCATAATGGAGCTCATAAACAAAGATATAGGGGACTTGCAGACATTGGACCCGACCCAGTTTGGCTTCGTCAAGGGCAGATCATGCCTTTTGAACTTGGTCGACTTCTTGAAACAGTCACCAAGGCCATTGATGAGGGAAAGGCAGTCCATACAGCCTACCTTGACCTTGCAAAGGCCTTCGACACAATACCCCACTCGGGTATTGTAGAAAAACTTACCAGCTTAAATGTAAACCCATATGTCACAAGATGGGTTGCAAACTGGCTTAAGGACAGAACCCACAGGGTTAGAGTTGCTGGCGCTATGTCAGACTCCAAGCCGGTCACAAGCGGTGTCCCACAGGGCTCGGTCCTTGGCCCCCATTGTTCGGCATCTACTTCTCAGAAGTACAGGCCAACATGGGAGGACTTTGGCTGACAAAGTTTGCAGACGACTGCAAACTGTCGCCATAGTGGAAAGTGCATCGGACACGGATATCCTTCAGAAGGGACTCACGGAAACAGATAGCTGGTGCCAGAGCCATGGCCTGAAGTTAAACGCCAAAAAATGTATAGTCATACCCTTCGGGAAAAACAAGGTAACCTCAAGCTACCATATAGGTGGCAATCCACTAAGCACAGAAGAGGTTATCAGGGACCTGGGGACCCAGGTTGACAGTGGCCTTTCTTTTGACACTCACGTTGCTAAAGTGGTTGGAAAGACCTTCTACATTGCCCACCTGATCATGAAGGGATTCACATCCATATCTAGTGAGGTCATTGTTCTCCTGTACTCTTCACTTATCAGACCAATGATCGAGTACAATGCCCCATTCGGGATGTATCGCACCCGACATCTGCAGCAATTGGAGAGACCCCAAAAGTTCCTCACCAAAAGGATAAAGGGACTCCAAAATCTGTCATATGTTGCCAGATTGAAGAAACTCCAGCTCTATTCAGTTGCATACCGTCTGCTCAGAGGTGACATGTGCCTGACATACAAGGCCATGTCCAACCCGGAATTAATGGACATGCTCCACCTCAAAAAATCCAAATCCACCAAAACCACTAGAGCAAGCGACGTAAACCTTAGCACGGATATAAATAGGACATGCTGGAGGGACAGATTTATCACTCAGAGACTCCCTATGCTGTGGAATAAAATCCTGGTCCATGTGAGGCAGAGCACCTCGCTGGCTCTGTTCAAGAGAAATCTTGACCTGTGGATGGGAGATCATAGGTTTATCCCGGGAATCATCTCTGTGTCACTGCTGGACAGAGGCACAACAAACTAATGGGCACAGTATTTTTTCATATAAGGGGTGGCGTAAGCCACAAAAATTTGGGCTAGGCTTATAAATGCCTTAGGGCAGATAGCCTAGTATAAACCTATGAACCTATGAACCTATGAACACTATGCTAGATGAACGTAACACCAAATTAGTAACCTCAGATATCGCACTAGACATTCTGTGGACAGCCACAAAAGCTAAAATCCGTGGGATGTCGATCCAAAAGGCCTCGTATTTTAAAAAACTTGCAAGAGAGAAAGAAACCAAAATTAAATTAAAAATCCAAGAAACTGAAAAATCACTTCAACTTCTCAACCAACAGAAATAAATATATCAATTACATGCTCAGAATCTATCATTCAGAGGAATTAAACTCCTAGCCAACTACTCCAAAGGGATTCAACATCCTCTAGACTATTAGCTAGGCTCACAAAACCTCATTGAGACCCACCTGCGATCTCACAAATTAAACACAATAATGAAATAATCACAAATAACCAAGCTATACTGAGCATTTCTGAAAGTATTTACAATAGACTATATGGCCCACAGAGGGTAATACATCCTCAGTATCACAACTCTTTCTTTAACAGTGTTACATTCCCAAAAACTGAAGAACACTAAGTTGAAATTCTTGAGACCCTTCTAAATACAGAAGAAATTATGGAAGCAATAAAAAGTCTAAAAAGCAACAAAGCTCCAGGCCCTGACAGATTTACTTCGAATTTTTATAAAAAATTCACTTTGAAACTTGCCTCTATCCTTTGCTAAGTTTTCAACTATATATGCAAAAGTGGCTTCACCAATTTGTATCTTTACAACTCTAAAACTATTTTCATTCACAAACATAATACTGACAAATCTAACCCATCAAAATATAGGCATATTTCACTTATCAATGCAGATGTCAAAATTATGGCTTCAACTCTAGCAAATAGAATTTAACAGATCATCCATACAATTATATCCCCACAGCAGTCAGGTTTTATGCAGGGAAGAAAAACCTGGGACAATACACTTACCCTAGAGGTGGCTATACAATTTACTGCAAAACACAAACTTCCTCCATATCTAATGGCACTTGACGCCATGAAGGCTTTCAACAAGGTAAACCACGAATTTTTATTCTTAACCCTATAACAATTCAACTTTCCAGAAAGTTTCATAAATATAATTAAAATCTTACATAACTATTCATACACCATGCTAGTAATCAATAAGCTACATTCACCCAAAATAAAATTAAAAAATGGCACTAGACAGTGGTGCCCCCTTTCACCGTACCTCTTCAATATATATATTGAACCCTTATTTTTATATTTAACACAAAAAACTTTAACCGTATACCCAACTTCCCAGGTAACAATCTTGCCTTTTCATCATTTGCTGACAACCTCATTATATATATCCAGTTTCCCAACACTGACCTCACTAAAGTCCAAAATACAATTGAAATTTTCTCGAAAACTTTAAACTATGAAATTAACCCCTCAAAATCTCTTATCTTTCCAATCAACCTAAACAGTCATAAAGAAGCTTTTTTTCCAATAACCCAAATAAAACTAAACTATACTCTTAAGTATCTAGGGACAGTGTTTGATCATAATCATAAAAGCTCCCTTCAAAATAACCTCTTTAGAATATGGTCAAATATTAAGAGTGACCTAACCAGATGGAAAAACATAAAATTCTCCTTCCTGTCTAAAATAGCAATAATAAAAATGAACGTTCTACCCAGCATGCCATTTCAGCTTAACTCAACAGATAACATCATCCCTCTAAACTTTTTCAAAAGAATAAACAGAACCTTAACTAAACATTTATGGTTCCCTAAAAACCCCGGAATCTCCATATCAAGATTGATACTGCCTAAAAACAAGGGAGAACTGAGAGTACCAGAGCTCAGATTGTATTATGACATAATCTGCGCCAGCAGAGTTATGTTAATTGCAGACCATAATCCTAATGATTTAACTCACCCTCCCCAATGGATTGATCTCTGGCATGCGCATGTGAAAATGTGTAATATAAACCCCAAATCACTACCCTTTATAAACAAATCTTCATTAAAAGACATTAAACTAAACAACTTAATTAAGCATAAAATTAACATATTTCAAAAACTCCTCATCTCATTAGGTCTGTCAAATGTGCTCATTTTTATGGAGCCCATTCACCTGAACCCAAATCAAAAACTGGGTAACAAAATGCTAAACTTAGACCAATCCCCACAAATTAAAATTCTAACTGTACGGGACTTCTTTCAGCTCAAAGACAACTATATTAACAAAATCAAAGTGAAACTGAATCTGAATAACAAATGTACAACAATTTTGAGACAAATCAAAGAGTTGATTTCTACTTTAGGTTACTTCCCAAATAAGGTACAAGAGGAAATAAACTTGGCTACATCACTCCTGAACTGTCTAAAAACTAAAAATATGTTATTAATCACTTACAAATTAGTCTCTACAATTAAATATCAATCCTCCACCACATTTGCACAATATTAGAGAAACAAAAGCCCTGAACTCACAGATGCCCATCTCTCCCAAGCAATTAACAACACAAACAGATTTTCCCATTTTAAGAGACTATTATATACCCAATTAATGATTAATAATAATGCTTACTACACTCCAGAATGCTTAAACACTTTTTTCCAACACTTCATCCTTCTGCACTTTTTGCCCCTCAGCTGACCTCTTACACATCTTAGGGTACTGTAGATATGCACAGAATCTATGGAACTCCCTAAGGATCAAACTTACAAAAATGGGCTATGGTAAATCCACTCTCTCCTGGGAATTTGCTATACTTCATATAAGTCATACGGCCATACCCACTACTGCACTTAGGATACAGATTGCTCTTTTCATGTTAATCATGCTCTATATTACACAAAATTGGATAGATCACTCTAAGCTAGACTGGGATAGCTTTAAGAATATAGCATCCAAGTTTATTTTATCTCATAAATTAACTACTAATAATATTAATAAATAATGTTTGATCCACGGTGGTGGTGCTGCGGTAGCGTTGTCGCCTCACAGTAAGATGCTGTCTGGTTCAATTCTCAGCTAGAGCGTCTTCTGCTTGAGACATGCGTGAATGGGCGTACCTTCGTTGAAGGTTGTGCATCAAGGCTGGCAACTCGGCACGTAAAAATCAACTGCCAATCATTAGCGGACAACAGTTCCGCTGTGGCGACCCCTAACCGGGAAAAAGCCGAAAGAAGAAAGAAAGAAAAAGAATATTAATAAATGTTTGAAATACCTCAGCTTCTGGAGTAGTAGTCTTGATTACATCTTAGCATAGCAAATAATGGCTTTCTATGCTTATTGTTCTATATAAGTGCTATCATCAGTTCCTCCTCACCAGAGCCTTATTACATTGTGTTCACTAACAGATACATGTATATATACTGCAAATACAATAATAATAACTATCAAGGCTTTAATAAATGTAATTAAAATCTTAATATTATAGCGTAGCACTCTCTGTAAATAGTTGATATATATATATATATATATATATATATATATATATATATATATATATATATATATATATATTATATCTATATGGGTGTAGGACACATGCTCGACTAGCATGTGTCCGAATCACAAAACATCGAACACACATACACAAAAGCGCTTAACATCGAAAAGCGCTTCTGTGTATGTGTAGTTCAAAAAAAAAAATTAAGTTTCTGCAGGGGGACTTCATCCCCCTGCACCCTCCCACACCCCCTACTTTAATATTCTCACTCCAAGATTGCACTACAGTGGGGAAAAGGGAATTTTCCTTTACCCACAATGTAGTCTGATCTACGAAACAGGCACACATACACGGAAGCACTTTTCGATGTTAAGCGCTTTTGTGTATGTGTGTTCGATGTTTTGTGATTCGGACATATGCTAGTCGAGCATGTGTCCGGATCCCATATATATATATATATATATATATATATATATATATATATATATATGATGTTTTTTTTCCTTTTTTTCTAGATTTTATAGATAATAAAGACATTTTATAGATAATGCATTCTGACTATGTGCAAAGAACAACATTGCATTTTAACACTGTTAACATTGTCAAGTTTCTCATATGTATGTTTATTTTTCTCTGTTGTTCATTTTTGGTCTGTCTCCATACTGAGAAAACAAACTTTAAGTGTACTTGTTTATTACTTGAATGTATAATGGCTTTACCTAGCTTTGTAAATGGTTTATTTTTAATGTAATGTACCATCTTCTTTTATTGTATATTTTATCTAACATTAAAAAAAAAAAAAAAATAAAAAAAAAGATTTGAAAAAAAAGGAATTTATCCATACACCATTATTTTGTGATAAAATTTAGACAGTATATATATATATATATATATATATATATATATATATATATATATATATATATATATATGGGTCTATATTAGAAGCACAAAAATGCTTCTAAGCAAATACGAAAACAGTGACACATATTCATCGAATTGCATTTAAGGGATTCAATGAATATGTCATAGGGCAAGGAGATGGTTGGCCAACTTCACAGTGTTGCCCTTTCCTTCCCTATAGTGTGATCTTTGAGTTGGTATATTTAGTTAGGGGGTGGGGGCAGACCTCCCCATGTTGGGGGGGTGTGGGGGCAAAGCCCCCCCACCTGTTTATGATGTTAATTTTTTTTTAGCGAAAGGCCATGTAAGTTTTTTTCCCCTAGGGAAAAATTTGCTTACATGGCCGTTCGCTATTTTTAGGTTTCGTGCATTATGTGTTGACTTTTATGTAGTCGCACATATGCACTTTCATTCTTATAATATAGACCCATATGTGTGTGCGTGTGTGTGTGTGTGTGTGTGTGTGTGTGTGTGTGTGTGTGTGAGTGTGTGTGTTTTTAACACACACACACACACACACACGCCAGTTCATTGGGATGATTGATATTGTTCTATTCAGACAGTACAATCAGTATCATGTTTGAGGCAATAAAGAGGTAGCAGTTTGTGCTAAAAGTAAGTCATACAGAGTCAGTAACATAGGCACCATTCTATTTTCCAAGGCAAGTCACTGGTTCCATTTTTTTTTCTTTCTAGCAGCTTTCTAAACACAGATTCAAATTGCTTAACTTAGGGCTAGGCTGTGTTCCATTAGTTTAAATGAGCTATTGCATTACATACATGGATTTGTCTTTCCTTTTCAAGAATGTGTGGAAAGCCAGAAATACACACCTGAGATGGGCCCCTCAAACCTTTATTAAAATGGTGTAGCTTACAGAGCATATCGATAGTATAGCTGTTGCTAGGCCTTAAATGATCCACTCATATCAACTGCTTAGTAGAACCTATTAAATCATGATATTCATTATGGCAACAAAGCAGTTAATTACTGATGTATAATACAGTTAGGTAGTTTATTTATTTAACATTGACTGGGAAAGTCCGACTAGGTTCCACAGATCCTGTTTTCAGTGGAGGCCCACAGAGAAATGCTCCAGAAACATGTCTTTAGAATGTGGGAGGAAACCCACACGAACATGCAAACACCACACAGAAGGCACCCCAGCCGGGAATCGAACTGGAAAACCTCTTGCTGTGAGTCGACAGCATTAACCTCTGCGCCACCCTAAGTTTATGGTTACAGTTGTTCAAAGGAGCTATATAGTGTAATGTCAAAGGTGCAATTAGTCTAAGTTAACTATTTATCTGAAAAATCTGTTCCTCTGCTGTCTGAACTGAAGCCATTTGCTATTATACATTAAAATATATTCATATGGTTACATTAAGGTGGAAACTGTTGACTGTGGAAAGTCATTGATAAAATATTTAGATCTGAACTGAGGAGATTCATGAAATTTATAACTACACTTCATCATTTTTTTTTTACTTTGTGAAGAATATCAAGGAATGGTAGTTGCTAATGTTTATTTAAAAACAGAGAGAGAGAGAGAGAGAGAGAGAGAAATCTTAAAAGAGTCTTTTCATCAAAAAGTGGATTGTGTTGATTAGAGACCTTGAGGTGCACTGTATAGTGTAGTGAGGTTTAGGCTGTAGGCAAAGGTATATCTAGGTATTCTTGCACATACCCCCTCTCAAGTTTGAGGAGCAAAGAAAAAGAAAAAAAACTTCAAGAAAAGAAAATTATTGGAGAACCCCCCCCCCTCTCTTTAATCTGTGATAAACTGTTTGCTAAATTTGTAGCAACAGCTGCTACAGTTTATATCACATGAAGAGTGCTATAGTGCTTCAGTTCTGACTTCAAATGCAATACTGGTATTCATAAATGACACTGATTGACAAAGGTGAGTTGAAATGGCAACTTAGACTTAATGCCAGTTACACTCCAGGTATGAATGAACATATTTCTTTAATGCCCATTTTAATAGAAAGGATGGGTATATTGTAAAATTTTACACACGATTTATTGTTTTTACATTTTAAGTGTAAACATTTCAGAAGTGTTTTTTTATGATCACTGTTGCTGTTGCTTTAATTTTTTGAAGGCTGTTAATTAAGTGTTGTATTTAAACATGGCTGTAGGCAGGCACTTTTTGTTTGATAAAGTCTGGAATTAGTCAGACAAAAGTGTTTACCTACAGTGTGTCTTGGATGAATAAAGGGTCCGAATTTTACTACTGGTCTGCTGTTGGGTTATTCAGTCTCTGGTGTGGTTTTTGGATTTTAGTCTTCAGTTTTACCACTCAACACTCTTTTTGGTTTTTGAATGTCAGTAGTATGCTAAATATGGGACACTACAGTGCTTCATTTCTGACTGCAAATGATGCACTCAAGACTGATTGGGTTATGCTGATTATGCCCCTTAACACTTTGCACCTATGGCAACTTTCCCTTTTGCCCCATCCTAGCTAAGGATTTGACTGCAGGATGCCATCACTGATAAACTGAATGCATTTACTTTCATAGTATCAATGGACATGTGTGATAATGTATTCTGTATAAACATAAAAGGTTATGCATTTTATTTGTTATTTTAAGTTAAATCAGTTCTAAGGCTCAAACTGCATTCTATGTGTTTAGGAAGTAAATGAGTCACAGGCTTACTCCAACAGGAAGTTTCTTGGCAAAAGAGAGAGAGAGAATGAGAGAAAAGAGAACTGAGGATGTCAATACATGCTTCTAACATGGTTTTATATTCAGGTAAAAAAGCAGTGTTCGAGACTTCGTTTGAAAGTTGAAAGGAGAAGTGAGCAGTTCTTTGCCTGGTGAGAATGGACATAGGCAAGTGGTGCCTGTTTTAGAAAGGGAGGATGCACAAATATTAGATGGGTTCCAAGGTGAAATAGCTGTCAAATTATATGGGTCAGGAAAAACTTTTATTACAACATGAGGAGGCAAGGATATAATTTATCTTTCAAAACAGGAGCTGGGTGAAGTTAATGGGCTGGATTCATGAACACCTATACTCTCTGGTGTTATCATGTGCACATTAACTGTTTGGTATTCATTAAGCATCCCTGCACTTCATGCCCACTCTTAAAACAAGGGCAAATGGTGCAATATGATAATGAAGGCATAAGTAACAAAATTACATGCAAATTAAGCAATTCAACATGGCATAGCTAGTCAGAAACATATAAAGTGAGCATGTACACTCAGTAATCTCTTTTACCCCGAATTCCAATACTCTTTGGAATACAACCCCGATCACACTTAGAAAAATAATGCTAGGGGTTGCTGCTGCCATCATTAACCTGTATGTGCAACAGGTTTTTATTCAAGATGCTGCTGCTGCCAAACCTTGGCTGAGAAGGAGAAGGGTATTCAGACCCCATTTGACTTATCATGGACTGCATGATACAGAAATTATAGAGTGATGCAGGGTGGACCAGGAAACCTTAGAGGAAATATGAAACCTCTGCCACCCTCACATGAGAACCTATACCAGTTGGAAAAAAGATATGTGCAGCATTACATATACTAGTTACAGGCACTTTTCAGAGACTCACAGGAGATATATTATGGATGTCAGTTTATAAATGCAATGTTACAACATGCAAGGAATCATAACTCTCTCCCTTACACTCCAGAGGAGAGAGCAACAACCATAAAACTATTCTATGTCATAGCACACTTCCCTGAGTCTCCAGGAGCCATACATTCCACACATATAGAAATAAAAGCTCCACCTGTGAGGTAACCCTGGCAGTTTCTATGACTCATGTATATGGCACACATGTGACCTGTACACACAATTTGCTAGGGATGACTTTCCACAGGGTTATCTACTGGGGGATGTAGGTTATGGACTGAAACCTTAGCACATGATACCCATGAGAAATCCACACAACCCTAATGAGCAAAGATACAATGATGTCCATGCTAAAAGTAGGAGTACAATGGAATGAGTATTTGACTTGCTCAAATCAAGGTTCTGGTGTCTCGCTACATCAGGAGGTGCCCTGCAATATGAACCAAGCACCTTGTCCAAAATACTCACAGTCTGTGCCATGTTGCACAATATAATTGTCAGGAAATAGCTTCAACAAGGACAAAAAGGCCAAGTAGCACAGTTTGTATAACCACAGGCAGGGCCAGCAGCAAAAGCAGATACAGATGTTGAGTCTGAAGTACAACCACCAGCTGCAGACACAGATGTGCACAATATGTCATGGCTCTGGCTAAGAGGAAAGGGATAGCAAATGCAATTACTACCTAAGTGAAAACCTAAGATCCTAAGCACATAAAAATATTAAAACTGGCTCCTACCAAAGTCCTCAGCCTTTGCTTACCAATGTAGTGTTTGTGTTATATTAGCACTAGACATAGTCAACCCCTAAAGACACATCTCATAACCAAAGTATTAACCAAGGAAAGTACTGAACCTGTCAGAAATGGTATATATAAATGAGCACTGTCGTATACCAATATTTATGTCACTATGAACTACGAAGAAACATAGGTCAAATATACACCAATATATCACAAAAGAGCAGGCAAAAGAAATATAAATACACTTTCTACAACACATTCCATTAAAGCAAGCATATGAGTAAGTAAACATTAGCTATCCACTCTGTGCATCAGACATACATAAGTCACAAAGACATGTGCAAAGGACAGGTCACAGCCATCAACACTTGTACAGGATAGGGGTGGTGGTGGTGGAGTTACAAGATGGTGAGCCTGATATCAGAGAAGTATGTGTGTGCAAGTGATAAAAACATTTTTGCAAGTATACCATTGTCATGGCCAGTAGCAATTATTTTATGTCAGTTAGCAGTAATTTTTATAACTTGTGCATGTGTGTGTATGTATAAGGTGGTATGGGCAAGATGAGTTTTACTGCATGTGTGTCTGCATAAAGATGATCAAAATACTGTGCTAGCACTATGTTCTGCCATGTCAGACAGGTGTAAGCCATGCATGGCAGAGTAGTCAGTTCACTGTCATTGTTCCCCACCGTGAGAACTACCTTTCCTGGAGTTGCACTGTTAGTTCCAGGACCCTGGCTAGATGTCGGAGTGCTACCAGAACATTGAACAATATCTGCTGGAAGAGCTATAATCATGACTGTGTCCATGACCATGAACATATAGTCTACTACATATGGGCATGGACACCTCAATCACTGGCAGACCCATAGAAATAGAGCCACTATGGGAGCAGGATCTGGCATGGTCATGTTGGTTAACACCTGATGATGTAGTAGCTATCTGGTCATAAGGATGCTGACCCTTCTGTAGCAGATATTATATTAAAGACACTGCATGATGCAGTGCATCATTCATTCTTTCCAAGGAGTTTACCCACATGGTGCAAGCAGTCTTGCATGTCAGAAGGCTTAGGCTTCATCCATTGGAAGTTGCAGTGCAAACTTGCTGAGCTCCATTGGAGTAAATGAGTTAAGAAACATCTTATACAATAACCTGGTCTCCACTCCCCCCCCCCCCCCATCTCAATTTCCCTTCTCCCTTAACCCCTATCTCTCTCTTGCTCTCTCTCTATATAAGATAATTATTAATATGACATACCTTGAAGGTCACCATTAGACACATGTTGGTCATCCTCCACCTGAGGACCTACATCAGCCATGAACCTGGAACCCCCGGAATGCCTCTGCCTCAATCAGTGGTAGTTTGGCAGCAGGGCCACCACCAGTAGCCATCTGTTCCGGTGTAATAGCAACTGCAAGATTCTTGGCTTTGGTAATCATGTCACTGGCCCAATGTCTGATTCTCCCATAACCATGGCTATGTTCTCTCTCATGATACTAAAGTCATTGACCACCTGTTTCAAGATATTATCATGGGAGGACTTGTTAGCTCTACTTCTGTCTAATAGTTCTGAGCTGTGTTCATGTAGGGTCTGCAAAATCACCTCATTCTCTGCCTCTGTGAATGGCAGTTTACATCAGCAAGGGGTTCTGAGTGCCAAATTTCTATATCTGATGCAAAATATGAAACAAAAAGGGAAATTAAGCAAGTGACTGTTAACAAAAGATACATGATTGTATGCTGCCATCATGAGCAAAAGAAATTAAATGTATGGCTCTCCAGGATTACACACAGGTGATACACAACAACAAAGATCACCCCCACAACAAAATTATTAAAAGTAATGATAAAACTCTTTTGTGAAGATGACAAGATATTTGCAAGTCCATAAGAGATAACAGCCTTGACAAAAATAGTTTACTTAAAATGAAGGCATTCACACATATTTAACATTTGGTATATCTCCTTTAGTTGATGTCAGGCATATATCAGAGCAAGAACATATTTGTTGGACTACAATTGCAACTCTGCCATCGTTACTAGTCACACAACACTTTTTTTATAACAACCATTCAGATTTCTCAGAGAAATGTTGCTGTAAAGGCAGGTACCATTACTTCAGTTTACCTACAAGAAACATAAATGCTATACGTGGTATGACAATACCAATGGACAGAATCCAGACAGTAAACAATTGCTATTGAGAAATTTAAGCCATTAGTAATGTTAACAAAATTATTCATTTGTAAATAAACATCACATACATTTATAGAAAGATTCATTTGTATGAAACTACACAAACAATTGCAATTCCAACAGCAAAGCAGCAATATCAAAGTCTTTGGATCCGAACAGTCTTTCCTACTATGATACAAGTGCCTTACCAGCACAATTAGCTTCTATAGTGCAGATTTATCTCTGGGAGCACTATGAATATGCAAATTAGATGCCAGCTCATTAGCAACCATGAATCACACAATCTGCACTAAGTGTTGGGCAGATAGCGATGGTGTGAGACCCTACACAATTCCATGCACACGCCCTAGCAGGACAAGAATAATTACTAAGAAATATTGCTCGCTTAGTGTGAATGATTAGTCTGACTGGAGGAATAAGTGATGCTTCACACTCCTGCCACTTTGATGTACACCTACTGAGGGTATGTCAGTGAGAAGGTAGTTACCAAAATCTCAGGGATTACAATGAAGGACTTAGGGGAATCAACCTTGATAACAGTTTTATTAATAAATGCTTAAGACCGCACTGTGCTTCTGGGTAAAAAAACTGTCTGTATGTACATAACCTATTTGAATGTACCAACAGGTATCAAAATCAATCCAAATTATATTTTTGCATGCATGTTAGAAAACCAAAGAAAAGAAAATGATGTTCACAAAACTCAGAAAAGAAAACAACTGTATTTATTACAAATATTGGTTACAATTGCATCAGGAAGTAATAGTTTAACTGATGTCCCATGTATTACACATCTACTGGCAGATTACAAAGGACAGCTGCCAAAAAATGCTTATATTGCACCTTGAATGTCAAATGATACAGTGTCATATCTTGAGTATATGTAATCATATCAGAGTTTTGCAGAATGCCCAGATTTCTGCCTCATATTTTTAGTCTGTTTCTCATAAAATTGTGGTTTTCTGGCAAATCACTGGCAAATCTTTGAGGACTGAAGTCAGAAAATAATGGCACACATTTGAATTTCAGACTTTCTATCCTTCAGAAAATCCATGCTAATGCAAAACCTGTTATTCCACCAACTTTCTAAGTTTGTTCAAGCAATATTTAAAAGGTGCTCCTACTTTTGCTCCTTTGTCCCCCATTATTTGTGCCTTTGCTCAGATTTCTTGCTCTAAGAGGTTGAGAGGTATGTGTGTAATCTACTTTTTCTTCTTCATAAGGTGTGTCTGTGACAAAAAGGGAAAACAGTTTTAAATGTGTCTTGTTAATGCAATAGATTCAATGTTCAAATCCAGAGAGGGTGTTATTTGTTTGAAAGTAGTGATATTTAAGAAAAATATGATTGTTATAAGACAACAAAGTGGAAAAACATCAAAAGGATTTATTTTAACTCCTTGTTTTTTAGTGCTTGTTCTTTTTCTTTTTCCTCTTCATTTGTGTGCCACTTGGCACTGTGTAATAATAGCAGTGACTAGCAGTAAATGACAGTTTACTTTCTGAGGTCAAAACTCAGAAACATAATGTAGAATGCCATCAGGTATCAAAATCAATCCAAATGACATTTTTGCATGCATGCTAGAAAAGCATAGAAAAGAAAATGATCTTCACAAAACACAGAAAAGAAAACAACTGTATTATTACAAATAGTGGTTACTATTTCATCAGGAAGTAATAGTTTAACTGATGTCCCATTTATTACACATCTACTGGCAGATTACAAAGGGCAGCTCCCAGAAATGTTTATGTTGCACCTTGAATGTCAAATGTCACATCTTGAGTATATGTAATCATACCTCTCAATTGGTCGGATTTTTGCAGAATGGCCAGATTTTTGCGTCATATTTTTAGTCTGTTTCTCATAAAATTGTAATTTTCTGGCAAATCCCTGATTGATGTCAAAAAATAATGGCACACATTTGAATTTCAGACTTCCTATCCTTCAGAAAATTCATGCTAATGCAAAACCTGTTATTCTATCAACTTTCTAAGTTTGTACAAGCAATATTTGAAAAGTGCCCTGTTTTTGGTCCTTTGTCCCCCCATTATGTATGCCTTTGTCCAGATTTCTTGCTCTAAGAGGTTGAAAGGTATGTGTGTAATCTACTTTTTTTCTTCATAAGGTGTGTCTCTGGCAAAAAGTGAAAACAGTCTCAAATATGTCTTGTTTATGCCATAGATTCAATGTTCAAATCCAGAGAGGATGCTCTTTGTTTGAAAGTACTAATGTTTTGTTTAAGGAACATATGTTTGTTATAAGACAACAAAGTGGAAAAAACATCAGAAAAATTAATTTTAATGCCTTGTTTTTTAATGTTTCTTCTTGTTCTTTTTTTTCTCTTCATTTGTGTGTCACGTGGCACTGCGTAATATCAACAGTCACTAGCAGTAAATGACAATTCACTTTCTAAGGTCAAAACTCAGAAATTTAATTTAGAATGCCATCAGTAGTGAAAATGAGCCTGATACTGGTGTGCTACAGTCAGCAATCAAGAGAGAACTAAGTGAAAAAAATGTACCTGTCGGCTACCAGTTTCTGGGGTATGAGGTGTAAGTGTTGCAGTTTAGAGAAAGATAACAGGTAATACAGGGTGTGAATCTTAGTTTACAAATATTTTTTTCTGAGGGGATTCAGAATAAAAACTGGCACACAATGTGAATTTCTTTTACAAATGTGTTATTGTTGGAAACTCAACTCTTCTCATTGTTAATAACGGAATTTGCTATGGATAATGTAATATATGACAGTCTATACAGTGTGATAACACAAAAGCATTAACATGAGGAATGTGGACATATGTCTTATACATGCTGGAGTACTTATCCATATCATAGAAGTCATATTGAGAGTAATAGATTGCCTTGAAAAGTATGTCATTATTAGGTAATTATACTTTGTCAATAATGAGCTACTGCAATTATCTTCAATTGGCATGAAAGCATTATGATGTGTAACACAAATGCTAGTTGTGATGAGGCAAGCAGATGTTAAAAGGATGAATGTATCATATTAATGCTGTGCTCTGTTCATGGCTAGCCATATCCTGTAATTATGTTAGCTTTTAATTACAATCCCCAGGATTCACGAAGCCTCCGTGTAAGAGTTATAACTCTTACACGGAGGCTGCAGTTAAACGGAGTGATGTCAGCATGCTTTGCATATTCATGAGAGCATGCTGAATCACACCTAAGTCTAACACGGTCCGTGTAAGACAGTAGGGGGCGTGTCCGTAGGCCGAGCCCTGCAAGCGGACACGCCCCCAGAAGTGTAAAAGTGCCCAAAGTAAACACTCACAACAGAGTCCACGGAAATGTGAATAAACACAACACAACACATGCCCCCACAGACTATGAACATAAAATATATATAAATGAACATGTTATATATTTTTTTTTAAATTGTAAAGATGTTTAACCGTAATTGCGCTCGTTTGCGTGGGCGTGCCCGTAGCGCAGCTACAGTTAGCAGTCAGTGGGAAAGCATATAAGAACTAAATATGCAAACTAAGCAAGGAAGCAATAGCGTAGCGGTAGAGATGTTGGCTGAAGAGCAGGCATTCATGGTTCGAGCCCCCACAACACCGATTTTTTTTTTTTTGCAAAATAAGCAGGAAACAAGTCCCTGACAAATATGTACACATAAAACCACAAGTTATGTAAAATGTAATGAAATAGCCCATTTATATTGAAGACATGTGAGGTAACAAAAGAAAAAATGCCAGATATGCCCATAGCTAAGCTACAGTTTAACAGAGTGAGTGCATGTGCCCGTAGATGAGCAGTGGTTTAACTGGTGCAAAATGAGTGCCCGTAGCTGAGCAGTGGTTTAACACACTAAATCTATGTGCCCCTAACTGAGCTGATATGCGTGCCAATAGCCAAATGAGGCTTAAAGCAGCATACCCCGTTTGCGCGGAGCTGCGCACCGCGCAAACGAGCTAACCGACGGGCAACGTTGAGCAAGCCATATCAAAACTGCCTTTACACAGACACACCCCTCAGCATGTCTAGACAGTCATGAAAAATAAAAAGCAGTGGCCAGGTTCGAACCCAGGATACTATACACCATAGCGAAGGTACAGAACCACTAAGCCATGACAGCAGTACCTGTAAATGCAATAATAACTAATATATAGGAATGAATACAAACTAGAGCATGACAATGCAGGTTTACTGAAGTTGATACAATTCCAAAATGGCCAATCACAGATATGTGTGGGAAAAACAGACTATATAAGCCCCATAGGCGGGAATACACAGAATAAACGATTGTAGAACTGACCTGCAGGCAGAATGACAGGAGTAGGAGAGGGTAGTCGCTTTCGGGCACAGAGGTGGGGTGTTGAGGAGTCCAGGTACATGGTCTGGCTCCTAGTCCATAATCATGAGGCCCAACTCATGCAGGGCCAGGTCCTCCGGGAAGCATACAGGGCTGAGGCTTGGGACCGGTTGGCTCATGATCTCACCAGTGCCACAGAGATTCCAAGGACTGGTGAGCAGGTCCGTCACCATCATGCAGACCTGAAGAGATGCAAGCAGGACCAACTGAACCTTTGGATCCAGGAGGCCCGGCAAACACCCAACGCCCCACTACTGAGTAAGTAACATTTAATTATGTATGTAAGAAATTAAACTAGCTGATATTATGGAGATGTGTATTCCAATATTACTTCATTTATATTACAGCTGCAGGTGTCCATTCTGCGAACTGCAGAGCCTATGGCAATAGGCTGGTGCGGTTGTGCCACCAGGCAGGTCAGTGATCCACTACCACTAACTGTAAAGAAATATAAAAGTATGACAGTCAGCAAAAGAGTGCAGTGTAGTCAGTAAGGAATAAAATCTGCAAGTAACAGTGTGAAAGTGTATGCAAGTATTGCTTGATTACAAAAGTGTGTCAGCCTGTAAGTTTAACCTAAACATGAAACTGTCCGACATATATTCTGAAATAAAAATGCCCTGCCTGTAAGAAAATAGTACACAACCTGCATCAGGCTGAAAAGTATAGCTGCAGAAGATGATGAAATCACATGTGTGAAATATATCCCTGTGGAAATACTGAAACATGACAGAAGTGAGACTGCTGGAAAGGATTGTAATAACTACTGTTAAAACATGTCAATAAAGCCTAGAAGTACCATCCTGAATAGTAAAATGAAAGCAAGTGAGAGAGTGTGAGAAAGTGCCATGAATCCAGCAATACAGTAGTAATAACCCCTGAATAAAGTATACTGCAGTCAAGACAGAATGAAATGCATGTGAGATCCAAAACCAAACAGCAAAATCTGTTCAAAGTGTTGCTGCATCTGGAATGTGTATCCCAAAATCAGGATATGTTGATTCTCAGTCTGCAATATGCAGATAGGATGTTTGTCTGATATACCAAACATCCACACTTGTCTACAGCTATATAAAGCAAATGTAGCCCTGATGTAGCTGAACAAAGCTAGATATGAATGCGTATGAAGAACCATAAAATGTATATTGATGTTGCATTAACAGTCCTATCACCAAGTTGAAATAGTTATCATATAGGAAACTGTAGTTAGAACAGTAGTGTGTATATAACTGTAGTTATTAGAAATGTACAGCATATGTATTGTTACTCGAAGGTGTTAATATTACTTTCTTCACCCCACCCTATAACCACATATAACCCATTCCATGTGAAAATGGTATGTGCAATCACAATTAACACCCCTGGATGTTTGTCCTGTTGGGTCATATATATTTGCATGTCTGTTGATGCATCTGCCCTGTTCATACATACCTGATGGCCTGTTGCCATCAATTAACCCTGCATGTTGTTGGACTGTGTATTTCTGTTCAAATTATGCATGTGTTATGCACGCTGTTCAATAGTGTGAATATCTGGGTGTTTGGTTAATGGGAATACTAATGCATGCTGTTACAACTAATTGTGAATGGTATTATATGTCACTAACCCAAACTGTCATGAAATAATGCAAAACATAGTACGACAGGGAAGGTGGGTTCCAGCGGACCCACCTCTCCCACCTCAGCTGGCGAGTGCACCTGGCACTAGTGCCGAGTCCGGACCCTCCTCCAGTGGCCCTGTGCCACCTGCGGGTGGAAGCGCTGCAGGGGATGGGGCTCGCCCCCCCTCTGCAAGTGTGGCCAGAGGAGGACCACCACTCACCCTCCGTAGCATCCGGACTGTGGTGCGTAGGGAGATTCGGGACTCTGTTCTTGAGCCCCTACGCCAGCTCGAGGCATGGGTGGCACAACTAACGGGCATGCCTGTTGCCCCACCTACACAGCCCCCAGCACAGCCCCGTCCTGGGCAGTGAAGGAACAGTGGCAACTGCCTATGGGTGGGGATATCAGTTCCACTGTTGCCATCTGTGGGCTCATGGGCTCTGGATATCCAAACCTCCATCCCCGTCAATTGGGTAACCCCCTTCACACGTGTCATACACCGCCCCTGTATGCGTCTTGTTTGTCTTGTCTGTTTACCTAGCCAACCTACCTCCCCAGCTGTACCAACTACCTTCACCTGATATACCACTCTCACCTGAAAAAATAAAAAAAAAAAAGGGCACTCTGTACCCACAAAAAAATTACGCCCCATACATAGCTGCCCATTCCGCATACATGTCTACTGGACATGGAACCTATCAATTACAATTGGCTGTACAACAAGTATTATTGTTGTCCTGACACCTCTCTCAGGGGTGGAAGGTTTCAAATGTCACACCAAATTACATACATATGCACAGCTGTTGCTGATGAAGAAATGGGCAGCTATGGGCCTTACCTACATCCCTCCTGCACATCCCAAGCTTGTTTCCCTACTGTCTTACCCTCTTTGTGACCCCTTTTTCACCACTTTCCTGTCTCCCCATTTTTCTTTTCTTTCAAAGAAAATAGCGCGGGTGTGCGCAAGAGTAAGCACGTTTAAGCAGTTGTAAGTGGGTGTGCGCGGAGCTAACCGCCAGTGCGCATGCGTGAGCTCCGTGCAAACCAGAGCTAACCCGGTTACAACTGCTTAAAAGTGCCTTAGTCACTTTGATTGACAGGTCCTGTACTCAGTTCAAAAGCAAAATAAAATCCCACTGTGAGTCCTGAACCCAGGACTTTAGAAACAGTAGTCTGTATGACTTACCACTAAGCCATGACTCTTATACAAGAACATTGTGCTAAAATAAATATATCATGTAATAGTAGGAATGAATGTAAAGGGAATATAGATGTGTAGTACACAAAGCATGCCATTTAGAATTACTATCAAAACTAGTGGATTTCCATAATAGTAGTGTGTGAAAAGAAACAGCCATGCTAGTTGGAAGCTAGTAGGTAATAATGTCACTATAGCACCTTGCAAGCCACACACATACTCACAGCAGGATAAGCACTGCCCAAACCCCACAACCTCTTACAGGAACACATCTGGACCAAGTAATACAATATGTGGAGCAAAGGCCCAAAACCAGGGACACATTACAAATAATGTTACAACAAATGCAGACAGTTCAGAGAGTAACAGGGTCTGCACTTTGTGGGATGTTTGGAAGGGTATGCAGTCTGAAACTTGAATGTTTGTCACCATATTCTGACTTGAGCCCAGAGTGACTTGCCAGAAAAAGGTGTGCATGAGATATTGACCAAAATATGAGGCAGAAATGTGGACAACCTGCAAATATCTGTACACATGACGGGTCTGACACCACCATATTTGAATAGTTAAGAGCCTAGACATAGCAACAGTGAATGACTTACAGGGATGCCCCACAGACGCCATGTGAAATGTACAAACAGTAGGCAGAAAGGTGTAACAAATGCAATGGTAACTATGGAGTCCTGAAAGTATTCATCACTTGCATGGCAGAAAAAGTGTAGTAATACATATGCTCATGCTAACCCACAGTCACAACTGCAGCATACCAGACATTTTAATGGGTGTACCCCACTGATATGTACCATTCCATGAGGCACATAACAGATGAACCTGAAAGTCTCTGGGGCCTGCTCAGCAGCATACTCAAATACCCTAATAGATGTCAAGGCCCACACCATGGCCAGACCACACTGCATGTTGTAACACCCTAGCAAATATAGCAAGCATTCCAAGGTGTGAATGTACATGGAAAATAGGAAAGCTACAGCAGCACACTACAGTCAAGACACCTAGCAGGCATACAAGTAGTGACTGTAAAGGGCAACTATTGAAGCCTTAGCAACAAAGTACAAGCAAAAGTGAAAGGAAAGCACACACACACACACACATTAACAGTAGTAGTTGTTGTAGGTGTCAGTGAACATACACAGTTAGTACAGGAAACTGGAGAAATGAATGGAGGAATGTTAATCTACAACACACCTGGAAATATGAGAGAGATACCAACCTTTACACTCACAGAACATTGTCCACAGCATAACAGCATGGTCCCTGGCCTTAAAATCTGAAAGGGCTATGCCTATCTCACATACCTTTTTATAGCACTGTTCTGAAATCACAGTGAGAACTGCAATCAGTACACAACTGGCTGCATGCAATTAGCAAATGCAGGCTAACAATTGGTGCAGAGGCCATCACATGGGCATATGCAGATACCTACAGATGTATGCTGTACTCCCAGCCCACACATGCAATACTTTCATTGCACCCTGAGAAGGACGTGAGAGACAGACAGACAGAGAGAGAGAGAGAGAGAGAGAGAGAGAGACAGAGACAGAGAAAACTGCAATTAAGCAGACACAAAAAAACTGTTCAGCAACAGCTACCTGAAAGCTGACAACTGGGAAGTGGAGCAGCAGGACAGAGAACCAGACGGCAACACAAGCAGCTGTGACAAACACAGGTAATGTAAAGTAATACTATAAAGGTCTACATACTGTGAACCCTCCATATGTGTCATTGGTCTGTATCCATATGTATATGAAGATGTGTAAAGGGCAGGAGACATACAGCAACTATCAGTGATGGCTGTACATACATTTGTATGTGAGAGCATCTATGCGCACATATCAATGTTGGTTGATTGTAGGTTGTAGTGCCATGTACAAAGTAGGTTTCACAGTTATATATGTTTAGCAGTATGTTAGTGTGTGTATACAGTATGGTAGACAAATATGTTGATATACCTGTCTAACATATGGATACGTATGTATGTCAACATATGTATGTGTATATATATATATATATATATATATATATATATATATATATATATATATATATATGATATGCATATATGTATACATACATAGAGAGAGAGATGTAGGAATACATAGACAGATGTAGATAGAATATTGTACAAACATATCTATGTAATGCACACATACAGATATAGATATATGTAGATACGTATACATAGACAGACTGATCTGACTACCTACAGGTATGACTGTATATGATGACCTGCAACACAGCCTGTCCCACCCCCTCTGTCACTCACACCCCCTCTGTGCCCCCCCTCCACATCTATAGCAATATATATACATCAATATATATATGTGTATATGTATACAGACATATATATATATCTATATATATACACATATAGATATATCTATATACATATATATATATATAGAGAGAGAGAGAGAGAGATGTATATAAAGTCTGAGTGAGGCACATGTGTACAGATGTATTGCAATAGGTGCCTGGTGACAAAGGCATGGAGTGAACACCAGTGTCAAAACCGGAGTACCATACCACATAATGTGTACAATAGTGGCCCCAATGATATTCACAGTGGCACACTATCCCTGGAATACCTGCACATGGTATGTGTCAGCGGACATGGTGTGTCAGCTATGGACATGTAGGTCGGTGTACCCCTCCACACCACATAATGGATGCCATGGTATGGACCTCACATGACAGTTACAGATATGGAGAAGGACACAGTGACATGTACAACACTGTGACAATGCACTCAAACACATTACCAATGCACAGTGACTGACAACACCACAGAGTACACATATGCTACCCACATAGAGGTTACCACTCCTGGATTTACATTTGTAAGTCACACCCATGACAGATGTCCAACAACCATAGTAACACCTCACACCATCCACAACCTAAATGTCTACTCTGTGTCGTCTGTGCCACTGCAATAGAGTGCACATGTGGAGGTAAGAGTTCCTACCCACAGATAAGACATACCCTGCAATAACCAACACAGTGTTAAGAAGCAAGACTCCCCATGAGTACATGTCACACATACCCCTGCTGAATGTTAGTCAGATAGGTAATATGCCATATGAGTCACCTTGTGTAACTGTGTGACAGCAGCAGGTACCATCACACCACATGTGTCACAATGGTTGGGTAGCAGAACAGTACACTGCTGTAGTTCCAGGGGCAATAGCATAGTATATAGTATTGTATTGCAATGTAATGTATTGTGTTGTATTGTATTGGTATGTTGAGGTGCCTCCTTCGTGGAGTGGAACCACTGCTGCTGTGCGCCAGTGTACAGGTACATATCCTGTAGTCAGGCTAGTGTTACATAGCACTTCTATATGTGTGTTTAGCTCCTATCAGAGTTTATGTAGCATGCAACTGGGGATACCATCAGGTCCCATCCACGTTGTGTATTCTGCTGTCCTGAGGGTGGCTCTCTCCTGGACATCTGTGATGACAGGGAGGTTACGGTCAGCTGGGATAACTATGCCTTATTTTGGGGGAGAGGGCAGGGTGACACCTGCACTGAACCTGTCTGCCACAATGTTCTTGATATCTGTGGTGTCAGTGAAATATTTGTTGTTGTGTACTACCTATGGGCATAGAGGATGGATCCTGACCAGGTTGCTAACATAACTGAAGAAGGCCTTCTGGTTATCTGTAGTGTCCCTCTTGATTTCCCTCTCAAAGTTGCCCATGGATTTTGTATGATGGAAAATAGATCCTTACTAGTGCTGCTCAGACATGCCCTCCCTTTATGGAAGTATGCTCTGTCTTGCAGTAGCTTCCATCTTCTGTAATACAATCTGTCTATGGCTGGGGTCCACCAGACAGGATGCTGTCCCTTTGTGGAGAGTGTCTTGGTCATATATGGGATTGCATGATCCATGCATTCTCGGAGATGTCTGTAGAAAGCAATTGTGTAGGGGTCAGCATTGTGGGTTGTATCTGCCACTGGCCCAGTGGGCTGAAAGGATACCATGTCACTGTTACAAAGTGTAAAGTTTGTATCTGTAATGTTATGCACTATAGTCGTTTGTGCTGGTGGTGGAGGTGGGATATGTATATCCAGGGCAATCAGTGTGTGGTCAGCTCACAGTAGTTGATGATGTAGGCCATACAGTACCTAGATACAAACCCCCAGAGTGAGGAGGTGCTCCTGACCTGAATCAGTGTTCTGACTGCTGGGGTTTGGTAGTATGTCGTATGGAGTGTGCCAGGTACTGTTGCACAGTTGCTGGCTGAGCACTGATACCTGGCCATCTACATGTGTATCCACCAATAGGCAGACAGATGCCACATATGTGAGATGCTGTATCATAACAGTCGAGTAGCATGTGTAGTATGTGTGCCAAATTCTGCTGACATATATTGCTGATACCAGGTTATTTTCTTTCTCATGTACATGGCCCACCCGCGGAATCCCACCTACTCCACAGCTGAGGATGAGGAGATACACCAGGGCCTGGTGCGAGATTATGCAATACTCTTTTCCCGCACCAGCCAGAATCAGCAGGAGAGGGCTGCACTGTGGCAAGACCTTGTCCGTCGGGTAAATGACATAGGCACGCATAATAGGACATATGAGCAGGTACAACATCACTGCAGTGATTTAATTAGACATGTCCGTCAGCGTGCGTCGGATATCCACAGGCAACTGGTCGCCACAGATGGTGGGGTGGCTACACATCCCCCACTCACCAGACTGGAGGGACTACTCATGAGTGTAGTGGCTCCAGTCTGCCAGCAACAACAACAGCAGCAGACATGCATTATGATGGAGGCTGGAGCCACGCAGCAGCAAGACATTGAACGTGCAGGTGATATGCCATATGTATAGTTGACTGTTGTGTACACTGGTAGTTAATGCATGTGTGAGGTGTGTCCTTGGTTTGTAGCTGTCACCATAGTATTTAATGTACAAGTGTGATATCCTCAATATTAGCAGTTGACCTGTGAAAGGCGACTGTTGTACTACTGACCTGTATCATACTCAGTAACAATGGCACAGTTGTGCCCACTGACATTAGTTTCTTCACGTCTGCAGGACCCTCTGGTATAACATCCATGCTGGTGAGTGTGTATTAACAATTCCTGTAATAGTGTTGATAGTAATAGTACTATTTGGCTCACTTAGTAGTGCTCTTTGTATGCATGTAGGTGTGTCTGTGTCTGTGTGTTGATATTACGCATACTGAGTACTGTACAATTGTGTGAAACTGTGTGCATGTGTGCATGTGTGCACGTATGCATGTGTGCATGTGTGCGCATGTGCACTGTGCATGTGTGCACCTGTGCATGTGTGCATGTGTGCACCTGTGCATGTGTGCATGTGTGCACGTGTGCATGTGTGCATTTGTGCACCTGTGCATGTGTGAATCGCTGGTAATGTGTAGACATTGTAAACTGTGTTTCCTGTTTCCCTCCCACAGGTTCTGTTGCTGCTCTGGTGTCATGTAGCAGGGAACCTGAGTCAGGTGCCGTGGGTACTGATAATGATGACATCTGTGTAATGGCACAGGAAAGTATGCCAGGGTCCGCCATTGGTCAGCCGATTGACAGTACACAGCTGTCGACCCCATCAATGCGCACAGTTATCCTGCCAATACACCCTTTGTCACCAATGTCCCTAGGTGATGGACAGCATACAGTGGGCATTGACCAGGGTAATGTGGTATCTGTGGCACATGTCTCCCCACACAGCAGCCATGGGCATGGCCCAGAGATGGTACCACACAGACAGATGTCCAGGGGTTCTCGTGGGAGCATCCGTGGGCGTACTGCCCCTGTCAGACGTGCCCACAGAGGTCTTACAACCTCAGCTATGTTTCGGGCTGTCATGCAGGCACAGTCACGTATGGAACGGTACACCAGACAGGGTCTGAGGGAGCTGACAGCATGTTGCACAGCCATGACTGACAGTATGTGTGACATTGCGGCTGCCATCCGTGATTTCACCGATGTCATAGACAGACGTTGTGGGGACATATTACACCGGTTCCACAACTACATGTCCATGAGCCAGGGCGATGGTGGGCAGTTGAGGCATCGACGTGGCCGTATGCCACCAACAGCAGCAGCTGGCAGTTGTCGCGGATGACAACAGGGCCGCGGCCGCCCCTGTAGTGCCAGCAGCAGCCCCAGCAATGCTGGGTCTGTGCTGTCATCAGACCGCCCCAGGAGACCACGTGCACGTGGCTCTGGCCAGGCCCGACAGGGATCTGTGTCCAGTCAATGAACACCTGCTTCTGATGACAGTACCCAGTCTGGGTTGGTACTGGATATGGTCCGTAGCACCCCTGCAAGGCACAGGTACCGTATCCGTGGCCAGAGACACTGATCTGTATGACCTGGCAGGTACAGTCTGTGGCTGTCCACAAACACCAGTATATGGCAGCCATGAGGTGGAACTGTGTGCATCCATACACACATGTGAATTGACAACACCTAGGGCTACCGCACACATGCACGCACTGCATCAACATTGCCCCACCTTCTACTGCTGTCCCTCACCAACACACATACACATACATGTCAATTGGTGGTATCGGTGGCTGACTCAGGCATACCAAGTTCACACCCTGTGCATATGATGAAACTGTGCCACCTCCTGCAATCTGTAACAACTGTGCAGGTACAGGTTAACATGTTGCTGATGCACAGGGTGACCACATAGATGTGTAGTAATAGTATCATGTTGTTAACAGTACTGTGTGCTGAATTAATTGTGGGTATATCACAGCATGCCTGATGCAGTAAGTGTGTGATTGTCAAGTCCTGTTGTCTACACCCATGGTAAGTACCATAGTGTATCATCTGCACATGTTGGCATACTGGTGGTAATGATGTCAACAGAAGGCTACATACATAGGTAGCACAGCGGATAGGGTAATGAATGTAATAATACACAATGATGGACATGTAAATTGCAAGTGGCATGTTGCCCACACTAGACTCTGCAATGCAGATGTTTGAGGATGTTGATATGTGTGCAGTACTACACGACTGGTACAGGACACACAGGAGCACCCTAGCACTGCATGCTCACATCTCATACCATGCTAGACAGCCCCAACACACATAACTAACTGTCACAGGAGGGAGAGTCCCCATATATGTCAGGGATACTGTGGTGGCAGGCCAGGTAGCATACATCCTACTAAGTATGGAACCACTGAGTGAAGGCTCAATGTCTATTTGACATGTGTATTACTGCAGGTATGAGCACATGGGTTTCCATCTAGTTATTGTACATCCTGACAGTACATGGTCTGTACACTTGTGTGCACTGAGACTGGACCCTAGCCATCTGTCCCGTGTATTTCCATGTACATGTGCATAGTGCCTGCATATTTGCAGTGTTACCTACTGGAACTGGTGCAGCTTGTTTGTTGTACAATGGACTACATGCAGCCCTGTTTACTGTAGCTTTGTTTGCATGCATGTTTGCTTGCAATTACCCTGGAATACTGATCACACCTGCAATGCATAGTTATAGAGCTTCTGTGGACTCCTAGTGCCATCTGCATAGCTTACTATATGTATGTCCATGTCCCACTTGACAGGATGTCACTGTTTGTCCTGTTCACATGTACATTGCCTGTGACACAGTGCATATGACTTACCTGGCATGTGTCCAAGTGAGCAGTCATATATGCTACTGCTAACTAATCACAGGCACTACACCTTCACATATTCATCTTCTGTTGAACTACCTGCTTCGCTAGGTACAGCCTGCACCTGTCACCCCTGGGCTTTCTGATATTGGCAAAGGCTCTTGCTGCCCCCATAGTGCCTATATTAGGCAAGGCTCAAATGACAAACCCACCTTCATAGGTATCACAAGGGATAAGAAACTAAGAGTAATGCTACCCAACGCCAGAAGTCTAGACCTCCAGATGCATGCACCCAAAACACTCCTTGGCATGGAGAACATCGATATCTGTGCAGTAACAGATGCCTGGTTAAGGGCTACTGAGAGCACACCAGCACTACCAGGTTTAACCTGGTTGATTTCTTTGAAACAGTCACCAAGGCCATTTATGAGGGGAAGGTGGTTCACACAGCCTACCTGGACCTTGCAAAAGCCTTCACAACAATACCCCACTTGGGCAATCTAGAGAAGCTCACCAGCTTAAATATAAGCCCCTATGTCACTAGATGGATTGCACAGTGGCTCAAGGACAGAACCCACATGGTTAGCATTGCTGGAGCCATGCCAGACTCCAAACCAGTTACGAGTTGTGTCCCACAAGGCTCAGTCCTGGGACCTCTCTTGTTTGGTATATATTTATTGGAGGTACAGGCCAACACGGACGGACTGTGGCTTACCAAATATGTAGATGACTGCGAACTGGCCACCATAATCGACTCTCCAGCCGACACAAGCGTCTTCCAGTCTTCCAAAGGGGCATCATAGAAACAGACAACTTGTGCCAGAGCCATGGCCTTCAGCTGAACAGTGTTTAGAAAGGGAAATGTGCATCCTGTAGTCTGTTCACCTAGTTGCCAAAAGGGACATTGTCCTCACACACACTAACCACCCTCAGACAAAAACACACACTTGCCAATTGCAGGATTCAAGCTGCTATCTGACTATGTTATGACACTCGTGATGGACACATTAGCAGAGTGTGCTATTCGCATTACTGGGAAGTTTTTCTTCTCTTGCTGTACTTATAGGGTGCTGACATCATCAGTGTTTAGAAAGGGAAATGTGCATCCTGTAGTCTGTTCTCCTAGTTGCCAAAAGGGACATTTCTTTCACACACAATTGCACAGACACTAACCCCCCTCAGACAAACACTTGCCATTTGCAGGATTTAAACCCCTACCTAACTATGTTATGACACTTGAGACAGATGCATTAGCGGAGTATGCTATTCGCATTACTGGAAAGTTTTTTTTCTCCTGCTATACTTATAGAGTGCTGACATCATCAGTGTTTGGAAAAGGGAATGTGCATCCTGTAGTCTGTTCTCCTAGTTGCCAAAAGGGACATTTCCCTCGCACACACTAACCCCCCTCAAACAAACACACACACACACACTTGTCATTCGCAGGATTCAAACCCCTACCTAACTATGTTATGACACTTGAGACGGACGCATTAGCAGAGCGTGCTATTCGCATTATTGGGAGTTTCTCTTCTCCTGCTGTACTTATAGAGTGCTGACATCATTGGTGTTTAGAAAGGGGAATGTGCATCCTGTAGTGTGTTTTCCTAGTTGCTAAAAGGGACATTTCTCTCCTACAGACTTACACACACACCAACCCCACTAACACTGAGCATTTGCAGGATTCAAAACCCTACCTAACTATGTTATGACATTTGTGACAGACGCATTAGTGGAGCGCGCTATTCGCATTACTGGTAAGTTTCTTTTCTCCTGCTGTACGTATAGGGTGCTGACATCATCGGTGTTTAGAAAGGGGAATGTGCATCCTGTGGGGAGGCAGACACTAAGCACACTCTGGCTAAGCTGTCATTCCCTAGGGCAAACAGCCTAGTGTTGACCTCTACACCCATATGTTTAATTGTCAAATGCACATTATTTGTTGCTGATAGACTGTTTGCACATCTTTATTGCCATAGCATTCCCTGTTTGTATGAACAACTTGTGCATCTGTGGAAGATGTTTGCATGTGGGAGGGATCCACTATATCACGTATGTCTCTGCAGTCATTTAACTGTGTGCACTGGGCAGACTGCTGTAATGTGGTTGGTTCCTGGAATAACACATAAAAATACCAGATATGTGTGTCCAACTGCTAAACCGAGATTTGGCCTAAGTGTGTGAGCATGCCCAGTTCAGCCTTCCCATGGCATGTTGTCTAACATATGTCTCATTTATCAAAGTGTGTGAGCATGCCCAGTGTGAGCATTCCATATGTTGGACTCTGCAGCCCACCACATTTGTGGATGAGTGTGAACTTCAACAAATATCACCCGTTTATGGTTGTGTGTTGTGTGTCGTGTTGTGTAGTTACTGTACAACTGCTTTGTGTGTGAACACAACAGGATTATACTGTGCCTGCAGTGTTTGCATGGGATACTTTGCATACAGTTGTCAACATCCTTTCACACTGACCTAACACTGTAGTACTGTATAGTGTACTGGTAGTACTTTGACTGTGGTGGACAGTGTCCTGGGCTTTAGTGCTATCACTGCTTTACATTTCGATAGTGGGCACTACAGCCTGGTTAGGGGCCAGTTGTGTACATCTGACCATGTTGCATTCTGTTCAGATATGACCTACTTAAACCAGGCTTGTCCAACATTGGTAGTGTATTCCACAACATATTTGTACATTTGCAAACACTAGCGATGTGCCCTAGTCCATGTTTAATGCTAGTTGGAGAGTGTGTTTGTCCTTCAACACACATTGTCACAGTCCTTCCATGTTTGCCTGTACCTATGGGACATATATACCAGATGAGGGAGATCCCAGGACAAAGCCTTGTGGGATGCTAGTTATATCTGGTTTGTAGTCTGACATGGCTGCAGCATGTCTGACCATGTCTGTTCTGTCCTTGGTCTGGTTTTCAACCCCTCTACTGACATGTGGGTTTATATTTAAGCTGGTGAGCTTATCTATAATGAACACGTAGGGTATTGTATAGAAGCCTTTGCAAGGTCCAGCTACGCTGTGTGGACCACATTGCCCTCATCAATGACCTTAATGACTGTTTCAATTGAGTCAAACATGTTTAGGGGCAGGATCTGCACTTGAGAAAGCTACACTGGGTAGGGTCCAGTGTCAGTAGGTCCCCAATATCTTTATGTCTGTGGTACATGCTGATCCTTTCCATAGCTGTGCAGAGCTTCTCAGGATTCTGGGGTAGTAGTTTTCAGTATCCATTCAGGCAACACCTTTGTTGAGAAGGACCACTGTTGTTGTACACTGCTCTTTGGGTACATATTCTGTGGTACGGCTGACATTGAGCAGTAGTGTGGTTTGGCATTCCATTCATCTTGGAGTCCATGTTGCACTAAGCCCAGGACACCATCTCATACCATTGCTGCTGTGTGTTTTGCTTTGTAGATGTTGGCTGTTACCTCAGCATCTGCAATGTTAGGGGGCCAGCAGTCTGCTGGGATAGATATTCTGCATTCGGGGGGGGGGGGGGTTTGCACTGCAACTGTCAGGATGTATGTTGGCAATATGTGTGTGTGTTTGTGATATTTGTGTGATTCAGGGCATATCTGTGAATTCCCAAAATGGTTCCTACCATCAGTTGTGAAAGCCTTGGGATTATCCTTAGTGTCTTGTACAATTTGTATCTTCATAGGTTCATTGGTTCATACTAGGCTATCCACCCTAGGGCATTTGTTAGCCTAGCCAGAGTGTGTGTGGCTTTTGCCACCCCTTGCTATGTGAATATTATGGCCATTTATGATTTGCTTTGCTGTGCCTCTGTCTGGACATGACACAGTGAAGACCCCCAGTGTAACTCTACAATCATCCATCCACTTGGCAAGATTCCTGTTGAAGAGTGTCAGTGAGGGGCTCTGCCTAACATGGAGTGGGATTCTGGTCCAGGGTGTGGGGAGCCTCTGGATTATGTATCTGTCCCACCAGCACATCCTATTTCATTATTTGTTGAGGTTGACATCTCTCACTCTCACAGCTCCGATGGATTTGAGTTTTCTGGGGTGGAGCATGTCCATTACTCCTGTGTTGGGCATGGCCTTCTACAACAGGCATGCAATGCCTCTGTGTAGGCAGTATGTGACTGCATTCAGCTGGGGTGTCTACAGCCAGGCAGCATATGACATATATTTGAGACCCTTTATCCTCTTGGTGAGGTACCTTTGAGGTCTTTCTAACTGCTGCAGGTGTCAGGTAAGGTACATCCCATATGAGGCATTGTACTAGATTATGGGTGTGATTAGAGAACAGTATAGGGGCACAATGACCTCTGTTGACGTAGATGTGAATCCTTTCCTGATACGGTGTCAAATGTAGACAGTCTTCCTAGCCACATTGGCAATGTGGGTGTCACATAACAGGTTACTGTCCACTTGTGTCCCTAGGTCCCTGGTTACTCCTTCCATATATAATGGTTTACCACCTATGTGGTAATTTGTGGTACCTTGTTTGGTATTTGGTGGGATATTCATACTGTCCAGAGTCTTCAGGACGGCTGGGTGGGGTTCCTGTGTGTGAGAGTGTGGTCTGTAGCATGCTACAGACTGTACAGCAGTCTTGCTTACAGTTAGTTGCACATGTGTGGGCTCCAATGCCTTGAGCATTGTCAGTTACCTGGACGTATGGGTGCTGTGCTGACTATGGATACTCACCCTCCTTTTATGTTTTGTTCCAGGTTTTGGGGACATGACACATGATACGTGGTATAACCTGGTAGTGCTGGTGTGCTGTCAGGAGGCTTGCAGCAGGTTTCTGTCACTGCACAGACATCGATGTTCTCCATACTGGGGATGGCCTTGGGAGCATGCATATTGGGGTTTACACATCTGGCATTGGTCAGCATTTCCTTTATGTTTCTTCCCACTTATGTTTTCTAGGGTGGTGGGTCTGGGTCAGTCTTTTCAGCCTTGCCTACAAAAGGCTCTATGGAGGTGGCAAAGGCCTTATCCAATATTCAGACGCCCATTGGTAACAGGTGCAAGCCATCCCAAGAACAGCTGCGTGGCTTGTCAAGCATGACATCCCAAGCAGACAGACATTGGATCCCCTTGGAATGACACCAGTAAGTGTGCCACTTGCTATGACTGATCATTCCGTGTTTGTACTGTGGCATTATTCTTGGTAAGGGTAGGATGCTGCAAACGGTGAGTGTCATACCGGCCTGGACTACATAATCAGAGAGCTCATCTATGTCTCTTTTCATGTAGTCTAGGGAGGTACATCTCAGGTCATTCACACCAGCATGGACTATGGCTGCATCATATTTCTACTTGCTTTGGAGTGACCTGCATACTTCTGTTATGTGGCATATTGTGGTAGCCTACAGGCAGCTTACTGTACCCTTTCCCTTGTTCAGTCTGGTGTGCGGGACAGCAGTGTGTCTGACTATGGAGTCACCTATTACAACTGTATCAGGCATGTTGTTTCTCCTTCTGGCCTGTGACTGTTTGGCACACCAGCTTTGTGTACTATGTGTTGCATGTGCTATGTTTGGAGGTTGTTTGATTGGGTGTCTGCTTTAGAGGCCTCTGTTGGTGTGCTGTGTTTGTAATTTGTGCCTCCGGGAATGTTTATCTGTGTTTATGTGTTTGGTTTGCAGTTGTGATAGGTCTATGTGGGACTGTGTTTGTGGTGTGTGTGGTTACCTTCTCCTCCTGACTAGTTTTGGGAGTACTGAGTTGAGGGAGCTCAGCCTCCAGTTTGGATAGATGGTTGCATCTCACACATATATTTGTATTTCTTGGGTGGAGTTGGGGGTTGTCTGTGTACTTGGGGCAGGTGTAACATTGCCTCAGGATTTACAGATTCAACTTGTTGTGGCTGGCCTTAGTGGATTGTATGTGTGGACAGATTTTATTGCCATACTACTGATCAGTGATTACTTCATTGTTTATGTTTGCTCTATCATGTAGTAGCTTCCTCATTCTCTTGCATGGTTTGGTTATGGCTGGTGTCCACCATGCCAGATTCCTGCGTGTATGGCATTGTGTCTTGTTTTAATTTAGGATTGCATAATCCAAGCATTCCTGGCAGTGTTCATGGAATGGCTGTATTACAGGTTCTGAGATGTGGCCCATATTTTGCACCTGCACAGGACCTTTAATGGATTCCACATCAGTTTGAAGGAGTGCAAATATTGCTTAACACATGTTTTCCACTGTGGTTTTCTGGCCAGGGACTGTGGTCAGGATTTGTATATCCAGTGTGATTACTCTATGGTCTGGTTTTACCAGTGAGCAATACATTTCTCATCTTGCCATCCAGTACCCATGTTGCTGATTATCACATCCAGTATGCTTACCCCTCTTGTGGGAGTGGTACATTGTTCCTGGGCCTTTTGGTTTATGGATTCTATGAACTTTTGTCCTACACTGTTGGAGCTAGTATAATGCTCCCAGTCTATTGCTGGGTATTTTCAGTCACCCAATATAATGTGGTTTGGAGGACTTGATATATTCATGTATTCCAGCATAGGCCAGGTGCAGTTCCTGGTGTTGGGACAGTAGTCTGTAGCAGGCTATAAACTGGGGGGCAGTTTTAGCCACTGTTACTTGACCATGGCTAGTCCATGCTGCTTTTTGTTGTGGTACCAGCATGGGGGTGTGGTTATCCTTGACAATTCTTGCTAGTCACCCTCCTTTTGTAGCTTGTTCCATGTTTTGAGGCTGTACAGCACAGTATGAGGTGTAACCTGGTAGTGTTAGGGTGCTGTTGTGAGCCTTGGCTCAGTTTTCTGTTACAGCGCAGATATCAACATTCTCCATACTGGGTGAGTTTAGACTGCATGCATCTTGCTGTTTTGACTTATCCCTTATCTTATTCTTATCCCTTCTGATACCTATGGAGATAGGTTTGTGTTTTAGAGCCTTACCTATTCAGGGCACACTGTGGGTAACAACAGCCTTTGCCAGTATCCATACGGCCTGCACTGATAGGTGCACGCCAGTCCTAGCAGGTGGTGCATCATGTCATACTCAGCATGTCATCCCAGACTGGCACACATTGGATCCCCTTTGACTAACTGCGATACTTCAGTCAATTATTGCACTTGATCATCTCATTGTCATGTTGTGGCATGATGCTTGTTGAGGGTAGGATGTTAGTCAGGGTCCTCAGGTGTGCATATAGTACATGGTGTTACATTACTTAACACATAGCATTCATGCCTCAGGTGGTGCTGCAGGGCTGCCTCTGTCGGATGTGCATATTACACTTCCCTGTACATGTTTGAGAGCAGGTTGTGTCATGTTAGGCATCCCTGTTACTATATGAGTGAGTCAGAGAGGGTATCATTCCCAGGGTTCCTACTGAGCCAGTGTATGTGCTATGCGTTGCCTCTTTGCCAAGGCCAGGGCATACTGGGCATGCCTCCTTCTGCTTACTGGGGCAGGCTCAGGTTATTCCTCCTCCGAGTCACGCTCTGCCTGTGATGGCCTTGGCAATGGTGGGGGGCTGTTTGGCCTGGCCCTATGCTGGTCCTGCTGCAGCTGTTTTCGCAAGATCATATTATGTAGCATAGCACATACCATGACAATTTGGGTACATGTAGTTGGTGTGTACTGCAAGGCTCCACCAGATGTGTCCAGACACCGGAACCGTGACTTGAGCAGCCCAAACACACGCTCTATTACATTACGTGTTTGTGCGTGTGCCTCATTATGGCGTTCCTGTTCAGGTGTGTGTGCGTTTCTGATGGGTGTCATCAGCCACGGCTCCAGTGCATAACCTGCATCCCCCACTAGGTGTCCGTGCGGGATGTCCCCATTGGCAAATGTCTGGTACAGCTGCGTCAAATGCCAGATGTGGGAATCATGGTAGCTCCCAGGACAGCCAGCACACACATTCATTATTATGCCCTGGGCATCACACACGACCTGGCAGTTGATGAAGGGGAAGCCCTTGCGGTTGATGTATGCCCTACCCCGCTCACCAGCTGGTGCTTTGATGTGTATGTGCGTGCAGTCTATTACACCCACTACCTCAGGGTATTCCGCTATTTGCTGGAAGAGACGCATATTGCTGGCCAATACCTCACGGGCATTGGGGAAATATACATGATCACTGACATGTGCTGACATGGCATTCAGGAACTGGTGCAGTACCCTGGAGGCTGATGCCTGTGATATCCCCATCATATCACCAGTTGGTCTCTGGAAGGTACCTGTTGCTAGTATTCTTAGGCCAACACATACCTTGGTTTCCACTGGGATGGGTTCCCCTCTGTTGGTTCTGTGTGTGAGGCGTGGCCTGCACAGCTCCACTATTTGCTGCAGGAGGTCTCTGTCCACTCTATAGTGCTCTACTATCTCCAGCTCATGTAACCCGTGGTAGGTGACCCTGGGCCTGTACACTCTTCTCCGTCTCCTCACTGTGGGTTGTCTGGCACCATCTGCATTGTCACCACCCTCAGCAAGTCGCCTATGTCTCATTATGACAGCTATGGCAGCCCCTAACATTTCTGCTCTGAGTTCAGCTTTTCAGTTTTCACTTCTGATAACTTAACTCCTGTCTTGCAGTGTCTCTTGAGAGAAACATCCTGCACTGCTGTTTGCAGAGTTTTAAGTGCTGGGCTGGGCTACTATTCTGCCTGTGCAATTGCCTGCATCTAATTGTTTTCACCTGCTAGCTCCAGCAGTATTCCCTGCTAGCTTCCTACTAAATCTGTTGCTTCCTTTTTCCTCTCTGTTTCCTCAGGGTGGGGCCATGTGTAAACCAGCAGAAACACGCTCACAGTGGCTTACACGCGCGCACACATGCTTACACGGTTCAGAATCTGCTTATTCAGATTAAAACGCATGCACGCCCACGCAGTGTTAAACATCTCCCAACATGCTCCCACATGCTCAGTCTGTCTTACACGCGTGCACACTGCCTTACTCACGCTTCATGGCGCGCACACGTGCGCATACACATCCAGCAAGAAACTTTGGTGTAGGCAACAGTGTACACCTTCCATTTCTTGACTTTCTCATGCTTAGTTAGTGGCACACCTCTTTCCATGATATCTGTCTGACATCTGTCATGTAACTCTGACCTCCAACGAACTGCATTTCTTTCTACCATTCCCCCCTGTGATGTCACCTATCTCCTACTCTGTTCCTCCCCCTTCTGTAACTCTTACACTACTCAGACTGTGCTCATTTGCTATGTGACAGTGGAATTCAGTATCCTTACACTCATTTGCATCAGATTGCCTACTAATGCTTAGTTACATGTCTTAGACTTAGCTTCCCCCCTTAGCAACCACTACACGGTGGCCATGTTGGTTTTGGTCTGCTGGTCCCTGCATTGACATGCCATGTATTGCATAAAACCCACATTTGTGGGTTTAAAACCTTCGCTTTTATGTTCTATACAGCGCAGCCCGTTTGCGTGGGGCTGCGCTGGGTTTAAACATCGGCAATCGCCGAAAAAAAAAATTAGATTTTTAATATATTTGCATCAGGTTACCTTGCCAATGGCCACATATTTGGCCATTGGCATGCTGCCTGACACATATGCACCCTTTAATTGGAGCTGACATGGCTCCATTGCAGTTTTTGCAGAAACGTACTCAGTTGTCAACTGAGTACATTTCTGCAGCTAAAACGGCTCTTACACGGGCTGTTCTGGGCTTCCTGGATCGCTAATCATCCTCATTTGCATGCTATTCGGCTGCAAGTGAGGTGATTAGCTTATCCATGCCCACTCCATGTAAGAGCCGTTTTAGCTTGGCTCTTACACAGACTTTGGGCTGTTCCTGTATCGTGAAGGCTGCATGGAGTCTTACACTACTCTTAGACTCCGTGCAAGCCTTCGTGAATCCGGCCCAATGTCTTTGTATATTTCTTATTTTATTTTTGTATTATCTAGTTAGTTAGTTTTTACATTTTGAATTTGCACTGTGCTTTGCAGGGCATAAACACAGTTCACGTTTGAAGTCAAAAATGAAAAACTAAATCTGAGCTGTCTTCTGTAGCACAAACTTGGCACCACTGCTGTCAGAGTTAGTTTAAAGAGGACTGCCAATGCAGGGTGTGAACTTAGTTTATACATACTTTTACTGAGGGGGTCAGAATGACATTTGGCACAAACCCTTGATGAAGCATGTGACTCAAAACACAATTGAGTATCATGAATATGATTTGTGCAACAAATTTATCTTTAATGACTACTGTCTAAACTCAATATAATGTGTGCAAATTATGTTAAACATGACAAGGATGATATTTAATTTAAAATGCATTTGCTTAGGTATGATGTGCAGAATAGTTTTGTTATAATTATTATGAATCATCAAATATCATGAGTATGTGTTAAAGATAGTATGTCTTGTGGAGTATGTGAGTAACATACCCCAACATGTACTACTTGAATCATGTTAATTCATACATCTGAAATGTATTTAAAACCAGAAATACTGCCTTATAAATAGAAGTGCAGTACCATGACTACTAAAAGTCACACACATACAGGCATCTCTTTATCTCCATCCATTTTTAAATTAGCGTATCTCAAATTAACACTCAAGCAAGCATAATCTCCTGTGGCACTGACATTTAATAAGCAAAGATTAACATGGTATCCCTCTTTCTCTCATGAGTTTGATTCTAAGGTGGTACTGCTCAATTTTACTGGGGTATAAGTCCCAACAGCACAGTATGTCACAATTCATACCATTTTCCCTCTAACCAGTAATGATTATAACTAACACCATAAAACATTTTAGTGTTTAACATTAGAACATGTATAAGTAGGGTGAACATCACACATGGCTGTAGCTCACTGCCATATTTCACACCTTCATTGTTTTTGAAGTAATCATTGCCAATGTGTCTGCCAAGCCATTTTTGTACTTTCAGTTGTGTAAATGTAGTTGGCAAAGCTGTGGTTCCTTGCACACAGGATGGTGCATGCTAGATCTGAATTAAGCACCAATTCAGATACACAGATCCAGGTGTACTTCTGTAGATATGGCTGGCAAAGGTGAGGATGGTACTTCATTTAGAGCACAAACTTGGGGTGTTGAGGAGTCCAGAATTTTTGTGGCTCTTCTTGTCAAGAGCTACAGCCATAGGCTGATTCAGGGAAATTACACTGGGCCTCAGTATAAGGCTGAGGCATGGAATAGATTGGTCATGGCTGTCTCTAGTACAAATGGCAATCCATACAATGGGAAACAATGTTGTCACCATTACGCTGACATGAAGCTTCATAACCAGACCCTGCTGAGCCAATGGGGGCATGATTTTAAGACTGCCAGCACCCCTAAGTTGTGTATGTATAGTGACCCATCAGCAGTGATATAGCATGGATTAACCAGCCAATACATTTATTCATTATGCTTTATATTATCAGCAGGATTCAGTGGACTCTGTGTAGGTTCTGCACAGAGCTTACAAGGAGTGTTTTAATGTATGTGATACTGCTCATCATGCAGCGTTGCTCTGCATTGTACCATGAATATTAATGATGCACTCCACTCATAAGCAAAGTTTCTTAGTACACAAAAGTGTTCCTGGCCACGAAACCTGTAGACTCAGAATATGGATTGTACCACCAACCTTTCCATGTAAGCAGTCTGGACAAATACTAAACTAATGGGGGACAAAGGGCCAAAAACAGGAAAGATTTAGCATATTGGTCTGATAACTGTAGAAAGTACATAGAATAATAGGATTTGTGTTAGCATGCATGTTAAGTATATGAAGTATAAAACTGAAATGCATGCCATTATGTATTGACTTCAGTCTTCAGTGATTTCTCAATAAACTTTACAACAGCCCAAAAATACAATGCAAACATCTGGACATTCTTCAAAAATCTGGACATGCTCCCATTTGTTATAGTCTTTTTATTTTTTTTGGCCAGTGTTTGCACAAAGCGCCCTTTCACATAAACATGTTTAGCTGTGCTCACCTGGTTTGCAGGAGAGCAGTAGCACAATAACTTGAGGAATGGACCACCCAGGTGGTACACAAGACTCAAACGTCCACAAATAAAAACTGGACGCATTTGATTAATAACATTGTGCACAGTGTAGACATGGTAAGTTCTGTTGCGCTACAATTAGCAGTGAGCACCTTACAATAACTACTAAGATAGGGTATATCATCTCACTAATCCCATGGCAGCAGGTGTTAAGTACAGGTGTGGAGTGTAGATGGTCAGGGGTTCTAGTACATGGTGTGCAAAGTTTGTTTTGCTGTTGTGAGATTGCAGATTATAACAATGCAGTGCAACATAAATAACTGTTTTCTCAACCTTATTGGGGTAATAGCTGTAAGTGTAGGAAAACCATACACAGGGTTCATTTGACTAGAACATTTGCACAAGTGCTTGTATACCAAATAATCTTGAAACTGCAATGCTTGCCACTGGTGTGCATAGCTTAACACTGCACAAACACAGTGCTTGCAGATGTGCACCCGCACCTACTGTGTTTGCACAATGGTAAGTGATGCACAAAGTTTTCAAATGTTGCAAAATAAAATGTTCTCACTCTCACTAAGAGTGAGATGCAATAGGTCAGAAAACATCAGCATATCAAATGCAATTGGTGAGAACTTCTCATTATACATTGAGCTTGAAGTATGGCAGGCATGTCAGGAGTTGCTGGTGAGGGTGTGCAGTTTTTGGCACAGTGGTGGGGTGTCCAGGAGTCCAAAATTTTTGTTGGATTCCTAGTTAAAGAGCTTGGGCCCAGGTTACTGCAGCAGGACGTTTCAGGCTTAGAATATAAACCTGAAGCCTGGAATAGTATTGTCAGGGCTTTAACCAGTGCTACAGGTATCCCCCTGCACCAGTGAACAATGTAGAAATCACTTTGCTGACCTATGGAGGAAGAAGTGAGATACCTTGACCATTGGATTAGGGAATTTCATATAGGGGACACCCCACAGATTGTAAGTATCTCAAGTATTTCAGTGAGTAATTGAAAGAGTTAAAATCTCAAGTATTTCAGTGAGTAATTGAAAGAGTTAAAAGCTGAATATAGTCAAGACAGGCATTTATATTAGTGCTCTGTTCTGATTTTTCCACAGCTGCTCAAGAGTGAGCCTTGAATGTCCGGTCCCGTGCTGCTCATTCGTTAAGGATGTAAGAAGCATGTGGTATGTATGCATGAAAACAGTGCAATCTAAATAGTATATTAATAATGATTAATAATAATAATAATAATAATAACAATAATAATAATAATTTGTAGAGTAATTTAGTAGCATTAAAAGTTAAGGACTGCTTAGTTGTTATTTAATACAGTTGTATCAAATTGATCATGCATATCTCAACTTAAAAAAAAAATGCATACCTCCATCTGTAGCACAAAACAACAGTTCCATATCCTCAAATATGCATCTGTAAAAGGAAGGTATGCATACAGTAGTCTGTAGAACTATAGCTGTCAACTTCTTGGCACAAAAAATCTGGGCAAAGTCAAAAATAATTATGGGACAAAGTCCCAAAAGTAGGGACAACTTTTTAAATATTGCTCTTATAAACTTAGAAAGTTACTAGAATAAAAGATTTTGTGTTACCATGCATTTTTCTGAAGTATATGAAGCCTGAAACTCAAATACTTGTCATTATTCAATGAATCCAGTCCTCAATGGTTTGCCATAAAAATCCAGAAAACTACAAATTTTATGAGCAACAGATCAAAAATATGAGTAAAAAATCTGGACATTCTGTGAAAATCTGTACAGTTGAGAGATATGTGTGGAACAAAATAAAAGTACAATATTTGAGAGCAGTCATAGGTTGTGGGTTCAAAAACCATACTTCCCAAATATACAATACTATTATGTTTTCATCATTATTAGAATGTAACTTCATAGCTCTATACCAGTGGCAAAAAAGGCCTTATGAAAACTGTAATCAGTATAAACTGGAACACACATATGTGCACATCAAGGATTGATGGCTGCAATCTGTACTATAGTGTTCCTCTGTTATGAATTGGGTACTCTTAAAAGTAAGGAAGAAACTTGTTAGGAGTATGTAGTATTAAAAGTAAAGGTAACATAATAGAGTCAAATAATTGTATTAATGCTTTGTATGTCACATATGAAATTACTACTATTCTTCCTTTTATTCTCACTGCCCAACTCTTTTCTCTCCTTTTTCTTTTTTGTTTTTCCCATAGCACAGCAGGTTAGGCCTGCCCCATGGGATCCACCTGTCCCCACTCCACTGGCTACAGCACTACTGCTCAGCACATCTGGTGCACAACCTGGCAGCTTCCCTGTCACCCCTGCACTACTCAGCCCCTCAAGTAGTTCTGCCCCAAAGGAGAGACCCGTGGCTCCCTCTAGATGCAGTGGCAGATGTGGTGAGTTTTTCACATGACAAGAACTGCCAGGGATGGTGTGTAGGATTGTGCACCACATGGTGGGTGCACACCTATGCTGGATGGAGGGCCTGCTCTCCATCCTCATGCAGAGTACTCATAGGAGAAACAGATGTCAGTCTCTGCAGCCAGAAATGCAGTGAGGTGACAGTTATGACAGTCCACTGGGTGAGGACTAAATTTTTTTTTTCATTTTTTTTATTTTACATTTGTTGACTGGGATAGTCCGACTGGATGTATGTCCATTTTTAGCGGAGGTCCAGGGAGAAAAGCTCCACATTAAGACAATTTACAAGACAGAAATCTTGACCATATGCAATACAGATAATGTCAGACAGGTAAAACATTTCAAATACAGGAACATTTATATAGTACTGTTACAGTAACGTACCAACATACCTGACTAAATAAGTTAAAAATTTTGAGTAAAAGGATTAATAAAACGTTTTTTTTTTTTAGGGTAACATTGTTTATAAAGTTTACCAAACCTTAAGAGGTGAGCTACTACAGTAGGAATTAATAGAGAATATCAGATCACCTGAAATAGCATGTTAACGATAGATAGTAAAGAATGGTCCTGCTAGGGGAGAAAGTGTTAGTCAGGATTTGTGAATGGGCAAAGCCATTGGGCTTTAAGGAAGATTCCTAATTGCTTCTTGAAAAGTAGGGTAGAAGAAAGGGCTGTTAGTTCAGTTGGAAGAGTGTTCCAAGAGTTACCAATAGAGTTTGAGAACAAGCCATCTCCAGATTTGTTGTTGGACTTTAGGGTAGCTACTAGTACCTTATTAACTGATCGAAGGGTTGTTAGATTTTTATATGGGCAGATGAGGGTAAAGTTTGGGTGCAATTGTGGAATGGTGAAAGATCTTGTGTATAGTAGTAAATTGCTGGAAAAGAATCTGGCTTTGCAATTCCAGCCATCCTAGCAATTTAAGATTTTGGCAGTGGTAGGTTCGAAAAGGGGCACCAGTGGCAAATCTAGCTATGTAATTGTAGGCTGTTTCCAACTTATGAAGTTTATTTTTGGATAAGTTGGTATAGATTGGGGATGCATAGAGAAGGGTGGAGATTAAGTAAGTTCGGGCAATAGTAGTCCTAGCTAGAGGTGTGAGATAGGGTTTAAGTCTGTAGAGGAAACCAAGTTTTTTATTGACTGATTTAATGGTTAGGTTAATATGTGTATCAAGGTTTAGATTATGATAAATTGTTACACCTAAAAGTTTGGTGGTTGTGTCCGGAGTTATTACAGTACCATTATTAGATGTAATTGTGAAGCTGATAGCAGGAGACGTCTGAGTGGGAGAGAATAGTACCAATTTAGTTTTTTGGGGTTAAGGAGGAGACAGCATTGATGGAACCAGTTTTCAATTAAGGTAAATACTGCTTGGGTACTCGAACGAAGTCCAGCAGGTGACGAGGCTGAACATATTAATGTTGAGTCGTCTGCATATTGTATGCAGGTGGTTTGTGGAAGGGAGATTTTCAGATAATTTATGAAAATAGTGACGAGGAGCGGTCCCAGAATAGAGCCTTGTGGGACTCCAAGAGTTATAGGGAGAAGAGTAGATAGTTTATTTTCCCAGAGGACTTGTTGTCTATTTCCTAGATAGGACTTGAACCAATTAACTGTCTGGGTATCTAGTGAAAGTGATTTGAGTGAGTTTAACAGTAACTGATGATTAATCATATCAAATGCTTTTGAGAGGTCAATAAAGAGGGCTGAGGACAGTAAGCTGTTGTTACGATTTTTATTAATGCAGTCAGAAAAGGGTAGCAGAGCAGTTGTAGTACTATGGAAAGGCCTACAACCATGCTGGCAGTCAACTAGCAGGTGGTTTTGGAGAAGATGATCAAGTAGCTGGCAGTGAATACATCTCTCCATAATTTTTGCTAAGGGGGAAAGTAGGGCTATGGGGCGGAAGTTTCAGAGTTCATTTGAGTTCCCAGCCTTATGCAGTGGGATAATATATGAGACTTCCCAAAGAGATGGGATGGAACTTTCTGTAATGGGTCTGTTAATTAAGATGAAAACAGGGTAGGCAAACATTCCATCTGCCATTTGAAGGTATTCAGCTGAGAGAAGGTCAGCTGATGGAGTGCATTGTTTAAGCTTAAGAAGTAGGGAGTGTATGAGACATGTTGGGACAGGCTGCAGTTGTAATACTTGGGGTAGAGTGGTTGGCAAGGATGAGTCAGTGGTGGTAACAGGTGGTAAGGTATTTGCTAAAGATTGAACAGTTTCTGAAAAAAAAATTGTTAAAAATATCAGCAATTTGGTGGGAGAATTATGAGTCAAGTTAGAGGGGGTAGGTGTTTTGGCTTGTCCAAGATGGAGTAATTTATTTAATCCTGACCAGAATTTTTGTGGGTTTAGATATTGGGTTTGTTGGAATTTAAGGTAATAGTTTTTTATCGAGGAATATTGATTTTTTAGTGTCATTCCTGAGCTGTCTAAAGTTTAAATGATCAATAGGGTCTTTGGTACTTCTCCATATATTCCAGATTTTATTTCTCAGTCTCATTTTTTTACCTTGTCTCATTTGAGAGCCAGGGAGCAGGTTTGTTCCTAATTTTAATAGTATGAGAGGGGGTATGGTGCTCAAGGATTTTTAGGAATGTATTGTTAAAAAAAAGACTGCTTCATTGAGAGGTAGATATTTTAGGGGTGACCAATTGCAGGCTTTTAGCTCTGCTTGAAAGTTACCTAGGTTCAGGTTCTTTTTGTTCCGGGTGGTTCTAAAGTTTATTTGAGTGGGAATGGTGATCTTTTGTCTAGTTATAAAGGTAAGAGAGTGGTCACTAATATCATCAGGAAGTATGCCTATTTTGTAAGACTGGGGGTTATTGTTGACTAGCATCCAGTCTAAGGTAGTTTGTTTGTTGCTGGCTTTATGGATTCTGGTAGGGTCGGTGATAGTTTGATAGAAGCCATAGAGATTAATGTGAGATGTAGGTTTGTCAGAAATACAACAGTTCCAGTCAATATTAAAGTCTCCAAGGAGAATTGTTTCTTGTGGGAATGATGTGGAAAGCCAGTTAAGGATATTTTCAAGAGTACCTATGTTGTTGCCGGGGGGGATGTAGGGGCAAATGATGTATATAGATTTATTAGCATTAATTTGGAGCTTAGATATTAAGATTTTAGCATTGCTAGGTGTGGGAGGTTGAGTGTTTAGTGAGGTTACCTGTAGTTCTGATTTAAACAATATTGCTACCCCCCACCCTTTTTGTTAGGTCGTTCAATTATAAGGATGTTATAACCTGGATAGATGATATCATTGTCTTTAGTAACTGTTTTGAGCCAGGTTTCTGTGAGACATCAGATGTCAAAGGAATGTAAGTCTAGTAGGGCATGAATTTGGGTAATTTTGCTATTTAAACTACAAATTTTAAGGTGGACAATGAGAAGAGATTTCGAGGAAGAAGAGGGGGTATGAGAAATAGAGGTGAAGGAAGAATGGGAGTCAGTGAAGGTATTACCAGGCCCTGGGTTTGGGTGAATGTCACCATGTAGTAGTAGGTACTGAGGATTGTGTGGAAGTTTTGCTAGTTTACATAAAATAGGGTCTATTTTTCTGGTTTGGAAATACTTAATATGGTTTAATCTGTGAAACTGTGGGAGAAGGTAGGCTGATGAGGATGAAATGTTACTGTGGGTTTGTGAGGCTGATAGATAAAAAGAGGAAGTTTGTTTAAAGGAGTGTTGAAATTGAAAGGAGCTTAGGTATTCATAGCCTGTGAGGTTATGAGATAGAAGTAGAGTGGAAAGAATTATGGACAAGAGGAGGAAATTAGAGAGTTTTAGTAAGTCAGGGGTTGACATAATGAGAGAATGTGGGAATGTAAGTAATGAGAAAATAAGAGGTTATAGAAGGACAAATATGAGGTGGGATTATTTAATGAGGAAAGTATAGATAGTGGAAGGTGTGAGTAAATTAGTAACAGATGGCTGAGTATGTAATGAGATATGTCAAGCTATTGGTTAACGTGGAGTGGGGGTGTAACTTCTAGCAGTATAAGGATAGGTGCCCTGGGGGTGGGTGGAAATTGGGGATAGGGTAGGGGAGCGGAGTAAACCCACAGGGCAAACAGAGCAGGCAAGAGCAGTAAGGTAAGTTCAGCCAAAAGACAATCAACTGTCTTTCATGTTTGGCATAATACAGAAGTAACTAAAGTGAAAACTTGGGAGCAGAGTATATAAGCTTATCAGATATGTGTAGATGATTTAGTAAAGTGAGAGTGAGGTTCTCATGTGCAGAGAGGAGGATTAGAATTGTACTGAAATGCCAAAGTGTGGGTGTAGGACCTGAGGGGTAGTTAGTTTTAATGCTAGAATATAATGTAGGTAAAGACTGCCACTTAGTGGTCAGGGGAGTAATAGCAGCTGGGGGAGGTAAGCAAGAAGGTATTCCAAAGGAATAAGATATAGGATGAGGGGACAAAATGGTGGAGAGAGGAAGTGGCTTTGGGTCTGTGGTAGGCTACTAAATCTCACACCGGAGGGTTAACAAGCAGTTATAGGCACTACAGAAAGGTAGTAAAAAAGTATTTTGCAACATACAAGTACAAAAACTTTAGGAGTACAAGCTTTATGAAGCCAAGTAAGGAGTCAGCATCAGGGGCGTCTTCAGGTTAGCAGGAGGTTATTCTTTAACTTTGCAGCAAGGAGGGAAACACCCGGATGTACTTCAATGTACAAAATCTTTAGGAGTATGATGGTGCTTTTCTACATCAGGCTTTTTGATACCTCTGTAATTAAGCAGAAGTGGGTGGGGAGGTGTGCAGGTTCAAGGTGGGGGAAGGGATAGACACAAAGTAATGCAAGGTTGAGAGTCAGAAAAACTGGACTAAGCCAGCTGCTAAAAAGAAAACAAGCCAAAACCAAGCTAAGTTAAGTGCAGGTCAGTGTGGTGCAGTATTTACCTAATAACTACAAATGTTATACTACTAATGTAGTACAGAGTGGTGAAAAGGACCACCACTTCTGCAGGGAAAAACAAAAGAAGTATGGGCTGCAGGTACATAGGTAAACTTTTTCCAAGAGAAAGTAGTTTTAAGTAATTGACCTAGGAGTACTATAGGAAGAGAGAAATGGGGTGGACCAGTAGTGTGCATGCGTACAGTGAAAGGAGAAACAGTCTTCAGTTTGGAGGACAGATTAAATACAACTCTAACATACACTAGTGTAGCTGAGAGCACTTTAGTGTTCCACCCATGCAGGGTCTAACAGTGCAGGGCAACAAGACAGCCTTGGGTTGATTGGAGGTTGGCCAAGACACAAGATGTAACTTTTTCTGAGGGGAACTAGTGTAGCTGAAAGCACTTTATTGTTTCACTGATGCAGGGTCTCACAGTGCAGGGCAACGAGACAGCCTTGGGTTGATTGGAGGTTAGCCAAGACACAGGATGTAACTTTTGCTGAGGGGACTTGTAAGAAACAGCACAATTACTAGTGTAGCTAAAAGCACTTTGGTGTTCCACTGACGCAGGGTCTCACAGTCCAGGGCAACGAGACAGCCTTGGGTTGATTGGAGGTTGGCCAAGACACAGGATGTAACTTTTGCTGAGGGGAACTAGTGTAGCTGAAAGCACTTTAGTGTTCCACTGATGCAGGGTCTCACAGTGCACTAAATTCTAAACTAAACTGTACTAAATTCTCACTATCAACCACCTTAACGTGCATGGGACCTGGATTTTCCACCCGCTCTAACCATGGTGTTCATTCACCTCTTGTGTCCATCACCATCCTTGTCTCTTGTCTTGTTTGTCTTGTCTATCTGCAATTGCTTCCTCACTTGCCCATCTTACCTCACCCAGATATTCCTACATCCTTTCTCCAACATTCTCCTCTCTTTCAAAAAGAAAAAAAATGGGCACCTGTCCCACAAAAAATATCATCCCATACATAACTCTCCATTTTGCACACATGTCTTCATGATACACATAATTCAGTCCAATTCCCTATATAACAGATTTTGGTCACTCCTCTCTCTTCAGGTGACAGTCCAGATTCAGCTTAATTTTGGAATATAGGTTCATGTTTTATTCTTGAAGGAATGGATAACTATGGGTCTTTCCTACATTCTTCTTGCACATTCTTTCCCTCCTTTCACTTTGTTCTTCCCCCTGCTTGCTCCCCATTTCACCATTTTTCTGTCATCCCCATTTATTTTCTTTGAAGAATTATTGTATGATGGTGTGCATAGAGCACCAACATGAAGCAATGGTAAATGGCACAAATATAAGTAGATATATTTAAAGTGCCATACACATTTGTAAAATTACTACTTCCACCCATATTTGAAACCAGTAACATCTGCCTCCAACAGCAATACATTAGCACTTGCTGCTACAGAGTCATTAAAATAGCAGATGTATTTAATACATTCAGTAGTAACTAATATAGTTTAGAAAGGATTCCCTTTGTACTCCCCTATGATTGCTTTCCATAGTACTAATGTCATATCTTCTCCATTAAATTTGTATAAAGCAGCATTGCACATTCCCCTGTTATGTTTTATAAAGCATTACTGTGCAATACCCATTTTGTTTTATATAGCAGTAGTGTGCAATGGTGTATGATGCTGCATGATAGCAGTATCGATTAGCAACACTACAACCAAACAGATCAATGTATTACCTATATCTGTATTTGCAACCAGTACTATTTGTCCCAAAAAGGAACCTATCACTGCATTAAGTGCATTAATTCCTGCAGCCATAGCTGCAGTTAAGTAGCAGGTGTATACAACAGCAGTTAAGTCTAACATTTCCTTTACAGACTCTAAAATACACATGCTAATTAAGTTAGTCTGTATCACCACCTGTTAATGCAGTGAGGCATTTATTTTTGTGTTCAGATGGTACTGGGTTTGAATCCAGGTGCATGTAACAGTTTCAAATAATTTTATATGTAAATCCAAATTCTGAAGTGTGATAGTTGGTATGCAGTCTCTAAAATATGGCTAGATAGTACTGGTTTCCAATATAACTGTATATAACACTTATAACTGGGTATCCCATAGCCTTGCGTTAGTCTGCAATATGCACTATTGCACTACTATCATTTAAAGAAAAGAAATGGGAAAGACAGGAAAGTGGTGAAATGGGGAAAATGTGAGGAAAGAAAAAAAAAGTGAAAGGAAGGCAGGAATGTGCAGGAAGGATATAGGAAAAAATAGCTATTCATTTCTTCAAGAATAAAAACTGAACATATATGCAAAAATTTAGCTGAATTTGGAGTGTTACTTCTAGAGACAGGGGTGACCCCCAACACAATCTATTATATAGATAATTAAACCAAATCAAGTGGGTCATGAAGACATGTGTGCAAAATTGAAAACTATGTATGGGACAATTTTTTTTTGTTGTTGGACAGACGCCGTTTTTTTTTCTTTTGAGAGAAAGAGGAATGTTGTGAAAGGGATACCGGAATATCTGGTTGAGGCAAGTTGGGCAGGTGAGGAAGCAATTGCAGACAGGCATGACAAAAAAGATAAGAGACAGGGACAGTGAAGGACACAAGAGGTGCATGAACACCATGGTTGGGGTGAGGGTGGGGACATTACAAATACACACTGTCTTACTTGTTGCTTGACAGAATTATTTATATATATGCTGGCATTGTCTTCTAATCTGTTCTGAAAATGTTTTTTTCCCACCCTCCCGCACTATTCTTGTTCTGTACTTAAAGTTGGTGGCTTTTGTTGTTACCCATCCCTACTGTAAATTTGATCAGGGACACTCCCTCCAGTCCCATATCTTTAGCTCATTCTACCTAATACAGAGATCATTTGGGAAGACCAAACCCCTTAGTCCCTTAACCTTGAATTATCTTCTGTTCCTGCTCTCCCCCTTTTTACTTTATTAAAAAAGACACTTTATTCAGCTACTTATATTTTTCTAATTTGTGTTTCTCTGTTGCTTTGCTTTACTTGCTTGCTGCCTGTTCTCTAAAGTGTTCAACTTCATCTTTTCAGTTGCATTTATTACTGCTTGTTTATAGTCTGCCTAAATTGTTAAGTGTTATTCTAAGCTCTTAGTTTTGGTTTAAGCACTTGGGCTTTAGGCCCACCCCTTAACTCTCCATGCCCTTTCTCCCTTAAATTCTGACAAATATGGATGGGCAATTTCCTACAGTTTCTCCTGCCAGTCTGGTTGATATGGGCATCCTGAAACAGTGTAGCAACAGCCTCCTGTAGACAGACAACCATCTACTACTACTACTACCTAGGAACACAATCTGTGAGAGATGCAATTACATTAGGAACCTAGAGTCCAAGCTCTCTACCCCTCAAGCCAGTATATCTGGCACTGAAAAGGTTGTCAGCACAATCTCTACACCTCAAACATAACCCACACCTACACAACACACACCTACATATGCACAGGTCCTTCACATAAACATACCCAAACAAAGGAGACCTCCGAGGCAAAAACACACGCGATCTCCATAGCCTTTCACACCACATACCATGCATAGTCCACACACCTGTGTCTCACAACCACTAAGGATTCACAATAACCCCAACATATTAGTATTAGTCTTAGGAGACTCCATTGTGAGACACACAGATGTGCCTCTCACCAGGCTGGATAAGGAGAAAGTCATGGTTAGTTTTCTGTCAGGTGCCATAATCTGCCATATCACATACACACTCAAGTCTCTCAAAAACAGGTACTGTTATAACTCTGTCATAGTCCATGTTGACATGAATGACTTGAGACATACCTCTCTGGACTATATGAAGAGAGACATGATTGAGCTCACTGATTAGATGTCCCAGGCAGGTATGCTGCTAGCCTTAAGCAGCATTCTGCTGTCACCCAGAATGATACCCCAATGCAAACAGAAAATTATTGACTTTAACAATTGGCTATGTTTCTGGTGTCATTCCAGGGGGATCCAGTACTTGACAGCCTGGGAAGATATGATTGACAGACCATGGTACTTTGTCAGAGATGGCCTGTATCTGTCTCACTTGGGCTTCAGGCTTCTGGCAAAGGCTCCTGCCTCCCCATAGTGCCATTTTAGGAAACATGATGAGGTTAAAACTACCAACATAAAAATTTCAGCAAAACACAAATTAAAGGTCATGCTGCTAAATGCTAGGAGTTGAAACATGAAACTGCACTCATTGCAAGCATTCCTAACCCTGGGAAATGCTGACATCTGTGCAATCATGGAGACCTGGTTCAAGGCTGCGGAGAGCACTCCAGCCTTACCTGGTTACTCATCCTATCATACATTCAGACTCCAAACTGTGGGCAGTAAAGCCAAAGGAGGTGGAGTTTCAATATATATTAAAGACATACACACCTCCAGGCTGGTCAAACAGTATGACACACAGGAGACACTCCAGGTGCAGTTAGCCATTGACAAGACCCCTATTCAAATCATAGCTAGCTACCGGTCCCCAAATCTGACTCAGGATACCCAATCCACCTATTTGGACCTGTTCATATCTATCAAGATTCAACCCTTTACCCTGATCCTGGGTGACTTTAACTTCCCAAACATAGACTGGAAGATCTGCTCATGCCAGAACACAAATGCCCAGAGATTCCTTGATTTTGTCAATGCAAATGCCTTGGGACAACTAGTCAATACCCCCACAAGGGGTGATAATATCTTGGACATGGTATTAACCAACATGAGTAACCACTGCAGCACCCCTATAGTATCATCCACCCTGTTAAGATCCGACTACAAAGCAGTCGCTTTCAAAGTCACCATCTACCCCAACCACCCTCTAACTAGGATCAGACATAAAAACTTCTCCAAATCTGATTACAGCCCCCTGTGGGATAGTATAAACAGCTTCACAGCCCCCTCCCCCTCTGTAGGAACTGGCACCAATATCCAAAACTACACCAAAGCACTATACGAGCATTTATAAAGATGCATGGAATCAGGAATACCTGACAGGACTAAGTCATCCTCCACAAGGAAGAGTTAACCTGTCTGGTGGACATCTGCAATACATAAACTCTATAACAAAAGGAAAACATTGCTGTCCAAGACCAAGAAGGAGCAGGTTACAAATTGGAAGCGATGTCTCCTTAGCCTAAACAAACAAATAAAAGCACTAGTGAAATCCTTCAAATCAAACTTCGAGTCCAAATTGGCCACATCTACTAGAGACAATCATAAGGCCTTCTTCACATATCTCTGCAACTTCAAAGGAAGCACCCAGATCTGTTCAGAACTGGTGGTCAAGAGCAACACATATACAAATTCAATAGATATAGCAAACCTGCTGGCTGACAGATTCGTGGAAACTTTACCCCTCTGTCCCCCCATCAGTAAATCAGGACATCCCCAGTACCTGTCCCCTTCCCCTTATATCTAGAGAACAGGTCATTACTGCTGTCTCAAAGGCAAAAAATACAGCCCCCATGGGAGCTGATAACATCTCAGCTTGCATCCTATGTGAACTCAGGCAGGAACTTGCAGCACCATTAAGCACCCTGTTCAACCAAAGCCTGAATACTGGCTTCATCCCAGATGAGTGGAGGACAGCCACTGTCATCCCTTTACACAAGGTGGATCATCCACCAATCTGGGAAATTATAGACCCATCAGCCTAACTAGCCTGATCTGCAAGGCCATGGAATGAATTATCATGGACCTCATTAACAAGGACATTGGCAACCTCCAAACACTTGAACCCATGCAGTTTTGCTTCATCAAGGGAAGATCATGTCTACTAAATTTGGTCGACTTCTTTGAGACAGTCACCAAAGCCATGGATGAGGGGAAGATGCTGCACACCGCCTACCTTGACCTGGCCAAAGCCTTTGACACTATTCTACACTCGGGCATAACAGACAAACTCTCTCAACTAGGCATCAATCCATATGTTAACAGATGGGTAGCAAACTGGCTCACTGATAGAATCCATGTAGTCAAGATAGAGGAAGCCACCTCAAGCAGTAGACCCATAACAAGCAGTGTACCCCAGGGTCCAGTCCTGGGGCCTCTGTTATTTGGGATATACGTTTCTGAGGTGCAGGCCAAAACCAGTGGGCTATGGCTGACCAAGTGCAGATGACTGCAAGCTGGGTGCTGTCATCAATTCCCCTAGTGATGTGGACCTCCTCCAAGAGGATCTCACTCAGACAAATGACTGGTGCCAGAAACATGGCCTCAAGCTGAATACCAAAAAATTAATCATCATCCCCTTTGGGGAGAGTGATGTCCACACAAATGATCACATTAATAACAATATCCTAAGCACTCAATCAGTTGTGAGGGATTTGGGCACCCAGATTGATAGCAGCCTGACTTTTGACCTTCATATTGCTTCCGTGGTATGGAAAGCCTTCTACATGCCACAACTCATAAGTAAGGGTATCTCATCCAGGGACAAGGAGGTCATAACATCCCTGTATTCTTCCCTTAAAAGGCCCATTATTGAGTACAATGCACCTTCCTGCATCTACCTCTCAAAGCACATGCAGACAGACCACAGAGGTTTCTCACCAGGAGAATCCAGGGCCTTAAACATCTACCATACACAGATAAGCTAAAAGCCCTATCCCTCTACTCAGTTTCATACGGACTCCTCAGAGATGACCTCTGTCTGGCATACAAGGTGATCATGGACCCCACCTTGATGGGATTGCTGCATATCCACAAGTCAAGCTCCACTCGAGTAACCCACGAGTGGCCTCAACCTGGTTTGTGACATCAACAAGACTTGTTGGCAGGACAGATTTGTATCCCAGAGACTCCCTCATCTATGGAATAGACTCCCTCTCCACACCAAACAGAGTACCTCTTTACCCTTTTTTAAGTGCAACCAATATATCTGGATGGTAAACAGAAAATATATACCCCTGGGATTCCACCCAAGTCCCTGCTGGACAGGGGCATTGGGTGCTGATTTGTCTAAACATGGGTTAAACTCTTGGCTAGGCTTATAAGGGCCTCAGGGCCAATAGCCTAGTAACCTCCTATGATCCTATGATCCTATGGATGTCAAGTTGGTTGACAGTGAGAATTGAGTCATCACTCATTGGTCTGTCATCACTGTCATCTCATTGTACCAATGGCTGCAGCATCTGATGTCTTTGTCTCCTTGTGTTATTTAATACAATGATAGAAAGCAGCATCTCCAGCCAGTGTGTGTGTGCACCAGGAGTGTTGTGCACAATCCGACACACCAACCTTGGCAGTTCATTGCAGGTAATAAACTCATACCTCTGCCACTGCTTCCAGAGGGAACCACTGGCCTATGCTGTGGGGCAGAACTACTTGAGGGATGATGTAGTGCAGTGGCAGCAAATGGGATGCTACCAGGTCACGCAGCAGATGTACTGGGCAGCGATGCTGTAGACAGTGGAGTGGCGGCAGGAGGATCCCATGGGACATGCTTACCCCTCTGTGCTGTGGGGAAAAAAAAGTAAAGAAAAAGAATAGGGTTAGGATGAAAGAGAAAAAAGGGAGAACATTAGGAACTTCATATGTGATTGATACAATTATTTGACTCTATTCTGTTACCTTTGCTTTTAACACTACCAACTCCTAACAAATATATTGTTTAATGTTAAGACTACCCATCTCCTAACAGATACACAGTATACTACAGATTGCAACAAGCAATCCTTGATGTGTGCATATATTGCACATATGTGTGTCCCAATTATTCTGATTACAGTATACAGCAGGCCAGTGGCGACACTGCTTTAGAGGTCCGAAATTGCATTGCAATATTGATGAAAACAGTAGAGCCTATTTGGAAATTGTGGATTTTGAAGGCACAAATTTCCTGGTAAATAACCTATGACTACTCTCTAATAGTGAACTATTGTTTTGGCCTCCAATCTAATGCATGCATACTTGAATATTACAGTTGAGAAATTAATGTTCAATTGATGTAACTGTGTAATAAACCAATAAAGGCATCTTTACTTTTAATGCAAAAATAACAGTACTGTTCTGATGCATACATACCACATGCTTCTCCCATCCATGCCAATCTAGCGATATGGGTCTGTGACTACTGTGAAAAAAACAGAACAAAACACAATACCCTTAAGCATACAAATCCTGAGTATATCTAGCGTTTATATCTTAAAAGTGCTGTAGTCTCTGTAAGTGATACATACACATCTGTGGGGTGCACTCGGTCCTACATTCTTCGATACAATGGCCAACGGTATCCCTCTTCCTCATCCTGAAGTCTCTGTAGTGATTTCTACATTGTTCACCAATGTGGTGGATAACAGTAGCACTGGTCAGAGCCTTGGCCAGACTATTCCATGCTTCGGCCTTGTAATCTTTGCCATGGTACTCCCTCTGCAATAGCCTGGGCACATGTTCATTCACTAGGAGTACAACAAACATTTTGGACTCCTGGACACTACATTTCTGAGCACAGAATGTCATAACATCTCCAGGAATGGCATGTCTAGCACAGATCAAGACCAATGTAGAATGTATTTTCCCACCAATTGCAGGTATCATGCTTACTGGGAATGTGCACTTTCTGGTTTTGCAGCATTTGAAGGTATTGTGCATTGCTTACCATTGCACAAACACATTGCGTGAGAATGCACCCTGCCAAGAAATGCATTTGTGCTCTGGCAATAGTATTAATTGAATGTTTTCAACAGTGTATGTTTTTGGCTGTCTTGGTCCTGAATGCTACCTGGGTGGCTCATTCATCCAGTGTGTGTACTGCCGCTCTACACACAAATGAGATGCGCATAGCCAAAGCTGTTTCTGCTAAGCAGTCTATCATGCAAACAGTGGCTCAAAAAATGAAAAAAGTATAAAAAATGGAGAATTAGTTGAAATGTGGAAAATCATTCTATGACATACATAGTAGAAAATGTTAGTACACATGACATATGGCTACATAGATCTGTAGGCTAACTCTCACTGCAATGCACTATCATTGTAGGGGGACTTATCCATATTTACTTCACAAACAGCTTTACAGCACATACATGACATTATTCCTCACACAACCAAGTCCAACTGAATATACAATGATATCAAGGCATGACCTGTGATTTGTAAATGTATTCTATTTAATATATTTGGATGTAATGCAGGTAGTGATCACACATCCTGTTATGATTATTCCTTACCAATATACAACAGTGTCCAACCTCTCTGTGTTTCTTGGCCATCCATCAGTTATCTGAGCAGTACATAGAGACATGCAGTGTGTAAGACAGTCTATAATATTTACTTTAAAATATATTAATTGGGAACACTGTGATATGCAGTTGCCATCAAATTAAGGGAAGGTTGGATGGCACAAACAGCCATAGACTGCTGTTTTGGGGGTAGGGAGCAAAGGTGGGTTCCTGTCCTGGCATATTTATTTATTTATTTATTTATTGAAATTTGGTAACTAGGAAAGTCCACTGGATCGCTGATCCATTTTCAGTGGAGGCTGGGGGAGAAAAGCTCCAAATACAATTTACAAAGAAATGGCATATCATTGTGCCATATCACACATGCAAGTATAATTTTCTTTCAAGGGGGTGGACCCAAGCTGAGCTACTGTTATGGCACAACAAGGATATGTTGCTCTTGTTACACTCCTTGTTTTGCATCCTACCTGTTTGATCTTGTGAGGGTAGTGAAGCTGGAAACTGCTATGTGTCTCATTACTTTCTATCTTCTCTCTGTTATGATTTCCCATTACAAACATATGGCGCTAAGCTGAGGGCATGCAGAGACCATCAGTACTTTGGGGCGATATCAATGTCTGAATCTTTGAGGTCTGAGGCTTACTTCTTCCTAATGGACACATACCAGTTAAATAGCTCTCTGCTGTCACATGTTACCTTCATTTCTGTACAAATCTCCTACCTTGTAGTTGCTTACTGTACCAAGTGATGAAATACATGGACATGTCCTAATATTATTAAACAATAGAGTAAATGTTTATGATGTACTTTGTAAATGCAGTAGTTTCCACAGTGTTAGTTCAAGACTGACTGCGATGCAAGCAGTACACAACCAATACATGGGGAGGTAAAGGCTGTCTCTTTGAAGTGAGGCTGGCAGAGGTCACAAGGTTCCTGTATTGTGTCCTTGTCCACCCTATAGCACTCTACAATGTCCATGTTGTGTATATTCTGATAAGGTAAATTTGGCCTGAAAACTCATCTCTGTCTTGGCCTAGGCCTATTGACAGCACCAGCAGCATTGCCTGCAGCCTGTAGCACATACAAATGGAGTTAAACAGCAGCAGCTCCTAACATTCTGTCTGTGTAGAGATTCTGTGTCTGTACTCTACTACATTTATAATCCACAGAAAAAGCAGTATGGACTCTATGTGGTTGCTTTAAAACTTCTTGAATAGCTTCACCAGACTGATTGACTAGGATGCAATTCAGCTGCTTATGCTGTAATTAGCATATCTGAAACACAGCCTAGACAGATGCAATCCATTAATAATATATTCCATTATAAAAAGACAAATGTGTAGCTAGCCAAGTTGATTGTGAGGATACTTGCTACATGTTCAGAAAAGTAAAATATTTCCAAAGCTATGTTTACAGAAGAGTATTGAAGTCCAGCAGGTATGCTCTAATTTTGTTACCTACATAATGAATATGCTAGAATATATTACTGAATAATATGAAGCAAAACCTTTTACATTGTTATCTGAATGCATTAGTCAGAAGTGTATTGATGCCACGGCCATGTCTGTCAAACCATTTCAGAGGTACAAATGATTGACAATACATGAAAATAGAAAACTGTGTGATGCATATGTACAAATATTTCAGGGACAGGTCCTTTGAAAGCACCACTTCAAATATGTTTTATTAGCAAAATGGTTCATGTGCCTGCTATTTCGTGGGAGAGGGAGAAAAGACAGGTTACTGTTATGTCACAAACTAGAATGGACAGTTCTTTTTGGGGGGGCACAGTTGAGTTACTGCTATGGCACATACTAGGATATGTTGCACTTGCTACTCTCATTGTTTTGCATCCTGCCTGTTGTTAGTATTCCATGTGTGAAGAATGTTTTATGTTTTTCCAGCGGGTACTACTGACTGCCTACTTTAGCTGTCTTATCTGGTAACAGTTACTTTGTAGTTATGTAATACGTATAGGTATTATTATTCTGTTGCCTTTTAGGGCCGAAAATATCATTGAGATACATACCCCCCCCCCCCAAGTGAGGTTGAGAATACAATAATTGTTGATGCACTCCATCAATATGGAGCTTTTCTTCTCGGAAGGGATAATCCCAATATGCCAGAGAGGCTGAGAATAAGGTAGCAGATTGTTGCAAACATAAATTATATGGGTGGCCACAGACAGACTTATGAGCAGGTGTGCCACAGGGCCACTGACATGAAAATATCACCTCTGCACGGAGGTGTACATCTGCTGTTGCCCAAAACCAGAATGTAATTAGGGATGGGCCTACTGCAGAACCACCTCTCACCCCCAATGAGGAATTCCTGGAAAATCTTCTGCAACAGGACAACTCACAGCAGAGTGGCCCACAACATGATATTGATAGGGGCACCACTCCTTCTCAGTCCTAGGAATAGCTTCCAGGTAGGCCTTTTCATATGACAAGTTGAATACTCTTGTATAGTAAAACAAGTGAAGTAAAATTTAGTTCTATGTCACGTGTTTTTTTTGGGGGGAGAGGGTTTGAAGATTGGTACAGTGATAAGCTCAGTTTGGAGCTGTCAGCCATGTTCTTGTTAAACTTACACTTCATGCAAATAGAGAGGAGTATGTGTAGCACCCCCTGTCTTACTGTTAAATGTGATGATGTTGGCCTTAACTCTTGTTTAACTTATTTCAGGACCATCAGGAATCCAGTGACATATGCCCTCCTGCAGGTGGTAAGTGAAATAAAATTATTTCAGTACTGCAGACCAATTTCTACAAATATCATATGTCATTTTAGGCCTCTTGTGTATATTACTGTACCATCTGTAATAGTGGCAGTACTGTTAGTTATTTAGCATATATTGCACCATAGTAATGCAGGTAATAAAGTATGCATGTGTTTCAACGTTTTTATCAAAGGTGATCATGACAGTGGGGGTGTGGGCCCTGCACCACCTGATATCAGTGTCTCATCAGAAACTGATGATGATGGTGGTGAAACTGAGGCACTGTCAGGGGATACAGAGATTGAATCTGACACAGTGGTTGACTTCCAGCAACCCCCTTCTTTTTACCTGGGCAGAGCCAGTAGGGCTATGTCTACTCAGTCCACTGACCCCACAGATATAGGACAGCTGGAGGGAGAGGACATTGAGCAGGGAAGTGTGGCAACTGCAGCTTCATTGCCTATTGAGTCTGGCTGTAGCCAAAGTGTTGATGAGGTGCCACACAGGAGGGTTGATAGGGGTGCTCAGAGAGGGCCTGCTGTCCTTTCTCCACCTTGTGCAGGTGTCTCTTCCTGTGTCACTCAACATATATTTAGGGGCATCATGGAGGACAGACACATTCAGAAAGTTGCTCCAGACAAATGCTAAGGGTTGTAGATATGGTACAGGTTGACATGTGTGACTACCTCCACTGGTTCACCAAATCCCTGGATTGTATGAATGGCACGTTGGACAGATGGGTGATTGTGATGAACCGAAGGGTGTCTGTCATGGAATGATCAGTGTCTGTGATGCAACATGTGATGGGAGGGGAATGGTGTCCTCATGGGCATAGGTCAGCCACAACATCTGCTGATAGCAACCATGGCCAAGCCCGCTCATGCTTCCATAGCTGCACTACTTCTGCTGGTCATTCAGTGAATGTGCTGTCCACACCCAGTCATGGCAGGCCATGGGGTCATGGTCTTGGGTGTTCTCTTGAAGGGGCCACATCCAGCAGACATCAGTCACACTCAGGTAGCAGCAGTGCATCTGACCTTCAGTGAGGAGGTACCACTGCAACTCCAGTTAGAGCCAGTTCTCATAGGGGTGACAATGAGGAACTGCCACTATTGCCATGCATGGCTCACACCTGTCTGACATACCAAGATGTAGAACTAACATTTTGTTCATGCTAACTCTAACACACCACTTTCACCTGGAGGACCCCTACAGACACAAACACACATAAACACAGCCTGCCTGCTTGCCTTACTCCCTCACACACAGTCACATACCTTTTATGTCAGCCTAGGCCTCCTGTACCCCGCAGCACCCTGTGCAAGTGATGACAACTGTGTCATATCCCTGTCTTCTCTGTTTTGGATTCAGGGATACAAAAGGTTTGTATCTGATGCACAGGGTGCATAGCTACATTAGTGCCTTGTGTATCTGCATTTGTGTTGTTGAACTGATGATTGTACCTGTCAGTTATATTTGCCTTGCCAAATGTTAGAGTGGATAGCATCATCATGTCAGTACTTTCTAGTATATTCTCTTGTAAGGGTTGTGATGTCAGGAACTGCAATGTGTGTCATTACTTTATAACTTTTTTCTTTAATGTTTCCCAGTACATACATATGGTGCACATCATACGGCACTCCATCACATTCAGATCTCAGGACTGTATGACAGTACTGTACTGTAATCAAATTCATCAGAACAGTAATACAGTATAATGCTTTCTTATGCATGAATCTCGCCAGACACAAGCAGCAGCAGGACAGACTACAGGGCTTTCTCATCAAGGTAACACATGGCCTGATAATCATGACATGATGTATGCGGGTAGATTAAAAGACGTCACAATCATCTGTTTGGTATCACATTAAATTGTAACTGTTATTTTAAGCCTCTTACTTTTGGTTTAAGTACTTGCTCTTCAGGCCAGTTGTCTTACATTAAGACGGTTTGTAGTCTAAACTCTTGTGGGAAGAGATGGTAGCCTCTGCCCTTCTGAGCTGGGAACTGCTGGTTGAATACTTAATGTGCTTATTGTTCTAAGTGTCCTTGTTATGGTTTAAGCACTTGGCCTCCAAACCAGTTATTTTACATTAAGAAGGATTGTAGTATAAACTCTTGGGGCAGTAGAGGATAGCCTATGTAAAGGCTGCCAGCCTAGCTAGACAGAATTTTGTAGATAATTCTGTCATCGTAAATATGAATATAATTCACAGGCTTGCCCTCTTAAATTTAAGAAAACTGTGTTAAATGTTGAACTTAAAAAATGTAACCACAGTGCACTCTGCTGGAAGAAAGCTGATAAGTCAAGCATTGTATGATTGGTTGATCTCAAAGCCTGGAGACATAATTTCTGGACTGACGAATTCCTTCTATTGTTTTGAGACCAGAGTTAATTGCTGTGTTTTGCATATATAATTTCTCTTATTGCTGTGATTTCCTTGCCAGGAGCAAGACCAAAGAAATGTTAAAACTCTTGAGTTCCTGTTAGTCTGGGAACCAGAAAAGAATGATGTAATCTAAAATGAGTCAGCAGTGATGTATCACCAATTTAAGAGATCTCAGAGAAAGAGAGAGTATTTTGCATTTGTCTTTAGAACTGACCACTCACCAGCACTTGCTTTGCTCTGTCTGTATGTAAGTAGGATCTTAGACTTTTGTGTTTATGTTAAGAAATGGAAAATAGTAAGTTGAGTCTAGCTGTTATCTATATTTATGTCAGAGTATTCTACAGTATTATTTTAAGCATTTCCTGTGATTTCTGAACTCTTGACTAGCACTGTGCTGAATTGAGAAGATGTGTCTTGTGTTTTTATTATTTATTATTAAATATTTTAAAACTTTCAACTGTGGCTGTTTTGTGTAGAGATAATTTAAGCTCTTGAGTGCATTGCATATATATATATATATATATATATATATATATATATATATATATATATATATATAGTGATACTGTACAAAGCCACTCCAATAAACCTTGCTGTTCATCACACTTACTAATTAGATAATAATAGTGCACAGTAATAATTGGACACCCTTTGGTAGGGGCATTTTTAGTAGCTGATAAGAGTAGTTGGTGGCAATGATTACTACCTTATAGTGTGGCAGGAGGGAGCATAGCTGAAGTACCTATGCCAGCCTTCCCCAGGAGTGTCTATGTGTTTGTATGTGTGCGTGTGCGTGTGTGTGTGTGTGTGTGTGTGTGTGTGTGTGTGTGTGTGTGTGTGTGTGTGTGTGTGTGTTTGTGTGTGTGTGGGGGGGCGTCAGCTACTTGGGCAGGGACACGAAACACTGGTTGTACAGAGAGGACACTGGTGGTTTTGGCTTGACTACTCTGCTGAGATTTGTACCCTATAGCTGTGCCAGTGGTGAGTCTTATTAGGGATCTGGAAAGAAAGGGAGAAACCAGCCCCAGACTGACTGTGATCTCTGTGTGCTCTTAAGGGAAATCGTACTTTATTGTGTGTGTGTATTTGTTATCCTTCCTAATGTGGATGCCCCTCACTGGTGTTAGTAATGAGGATTGCGGCTCCTTGATTACTGGGTCAAGTGCACAGGCATCACAGTCTACACCCTTCTGGCAATTGCTGTTGGAAGGCTTATTGTGTCTGTTATTTTGAAAGTGCCTTAGTTCTGGTTTAAACACTTGGATTCTGGACCATTGATTTCAGACTAGGATGGTTTGTTGCCTGCATTCTTGCTGGAGTATTCCACTGAGCTGCTACTTTATTTAAACTGTTTTTTCTTCTGTTATGATTGCGATTTTCTATAATTTGCATTTGTAGTACTTCTGCATTTTATAGCAGAAGCTTGATTCAGGCGTGCAGAATTTAGACTGTTTAGTGTCATTTGAACACTAAAACCAGCCCTCTCACATGAAGAAGCCCCCCCCCAGCACCCTTGTGGCAGAAGTGTGCAGCCAAGGACACATCTGAGTTGGGGATCGCTGGAATAAAGCTCAGTATTGGCCTTTCCCTTTGTTTACTTTTTTAAAATTATTTAACTTCACTTGTATTCCAAAGTCATGTTTGGCCGACTTTGCACTCAGTTTACTGGAGCTGCTCAGAGCTTGCACTGCTGCTCCGCGAGCAACTCAGTTGTGCATTGTGAAACATTGGCACATTTTTCTACCCCTATCCCTCCATAGCATAGACACTTTTTGTTAGTCTTGCAGCAAAACCTGATTCATCTAGGCCACTCCCCACTAGTGACTGCAGTATAGCCCTTTCATAATGAATGGACAGTTTCCCACCATTTCTTCAGGCAGCCTGATCAACATGGCCATCCTGAGGCAACTTAGCAATGGCCACATGAATATGTACAACCAGTTAGTGCTAAATCAAACTAATAAAACATGTGAAAGCTGTACCTATACTATGAATTTGGAATCAATTCTCTCACATACCAACAAACCAGATATCAAACATGTCAGCACATACACTTCACCTCTTGCACATAATAAGCTCACAACACATAAAACCACATATGCAGAGGTAATCACTAGAAACCTACCTAAAGATCAGAGACCTCCCAAGCACAAACCTATTGCACACACTGCAAATTCAACAGAATCCACTACACATAATATACACAACAGTGTCTCAGGCAATAAACTCCTCTGGCAAAACACCTCAAAACCAAATGTCTTGGTCATGGTCATAAGCATTTCCATAGTGAGAAACACATCTGGCTGTACAAGAAGAAGGTCATGGTCAACTGACTGTCAGGTGCCAATGTCCATCAGATCACACACGCACTCAAGTCTCTCAACAAGTACTATTATGACTCTATCATAGTCCATGTTCAAGTGGATGACTGGAAACATACCTCACTGTAGTATATGAAGAGAGACATGACTGACCTCTCAGATTATCTGACCCATGCAGGTATGCCTCTATCCCTAAGCAGCATTACACCTTCACCCAGGATGATGCCTCACTATAAACAAAACATGATTGACTTTAACAACTGTATTAGCTTCTGTTGTCAATCCAGGGGGATCCAATATCTGTCAGCCTGGGAAAGATATGGTTGACAATCCAAGCTGCTTTGCCACAGATAGTCTTCACCTGCCACCTCTTGACTTTCGGTTACTGGCAAAGGTACTTGCCTCCCCATAGAGGCCTTTTTAGGCAATGTCAGAAAAACTAAATTCCCAATGTAAAATATCCACTAGAGACAAACTGAAGGTTATTCTGCTTAATGCAAGGACTGTAAATCAGAAACTGCACTCACTGGAAGCAATCCTTACCTTGGAAGATGCCCATGGTTTAAGGCCAAAGAGAGACCTTGGCCATGGAAGGCTATAATGCCTACCACACCTTCAGACATCAAAACAGCCATGGATGAACCCAAGGCAGAGGTGTATATATCTTCATTAATGACAAATACACCTCAAGATTGGGCAAACATTACGACTCCTTAGTGCTACTCCAAGTCTAACTAACTGTAGGTAAAACCCCCTTCCATACCATTGTTAGCTATAGATCCCCCACCATGAACCCACATGAGTCACTCAATATACAGCCAAACACCTTGGTCATGTGTGATTTCAACTATCTTTTCATAATTTGGGAGTCATATATGAGCACAAACACGCTCGCCCTAAGGTTCCTGACTTTGCATCAGGCACAAAAGCTTTGTAACTCTGAATCACATGCTCTGTAAGAGATAGTCGGCACCCCCACAAGGGGCTTGAATGTCCTAGACTTAGTACTCACCAACTTGGGTATTTCTGCACTAACCTCTGTGTGCTGCCCTCCCTGGTCATGTTGAGCCAGAATTCAGTCTTGTCCAAATTAACAATCATACCTGGCACCCACTCAAGAGCAGAAAGGATGAAACATTTCTCCAAAGCAAACTATAGGCTCCTAACAAATGCCATAAATAGTTGCAGTCCCCCTTCTATCAATGTCAGCAATGACTGCTATACAGAGGTGTGCACAAATTGCCTGTATAAACACCTATAGAAATATATAGAGTCAGCTGAACCTGAATGGATCAAAACCAGGTCCTCACAAAAAAAAAAAAAACAAGACACCCTGGTAGGCATCAAGCATAAATAGGTTATACAACAAGGGGAAGAAAGTAATGTCTAAGAATAAGAGGGACTCAGCAGTGGAAGGAAACCCTCCACAGCTTGAACAAGCAAATTAGCTATCTTGTAAAGTCCTCTAAAGCCAAGTATGGAGCTAAACTAGCATCCCTAGCTTAAGATAATCAGGAGGCATTCTTTAGCTGTCAGAAATCAAAAAGGAAAGGGCCAGATTTGTGCCGAACTAGTAGTGGATGATACCACTCATACTGACACAGAGGACATCAACAACTTGCTAACAGACAGATTTGATGCAAACCTCACCCCCCATCCCCACCAGACATACCACAAAGCATACCTGTCACCAGTCCGCTACCTAGTATCTCCAAAGAGCAGGTTATAACTGCACTCTTCACAGCCAAAAACACAGCCTCTATGGGACCAGATAACATCCCCGGCTGTCTAACTAAATTGTCTGAAACAGGATCTAGCAGCACCAGTCATCACTTTTTTCAACTACAGTGTAAGTGCTGGCTTTGTCCCAGCAGATTGGAACACAGCAACATTAATTCCCCTTGCTCAAAAGGGGTCCATCAACTGATCCTGGGAACTATAGACCCATAAGCCTAAAAAGCCTAATCTGCCAGGCCATGGAGAGAATAATCATGGACCTTATCATCAAAGACATAGGTGACCTTCAAACTCTTGACCCAACACAGTTTGGCTTCATTAAGGGTAGATCATGCTTAATAAACCTGGTGGAATTCTTAAAGAATGTCACCGAAGCCCTGGACGAAGGCAAAACACTACATGCAGCCTATCTTGACTTAGCCAAGCATTTTGACACACTTCTTCACTCAGGCATCATTGAGAACCTTTCACAGCTTCATGCTCACCAACTTATTTATAAAAATCAGTGCATACCAATATTATATATTCCCCATTCTGAAGGAGGTATGGGCCTCCTTGAAATTGATTACATGTATAGATCTGCAATTGTGGGACTGCACATATATCTGCTGACCTCACAAGACCCAAGCATAGTAAAAGTTTTGAAACATGAAGAGAATAAATCTAAGATGACTTCTCTGCTTAATCTAGCAGAAGCATATCAGCATCAAACAGGAATGGAAATCAAACCAGAAGTAGATAAAAAACAGGCAGTGAGTGAATGTGCCAAAAAACAAAAGAAAGAATATAAGGTGAAGGATCAGATAAGAAGGCAAGAAATGTGGAAAATGCATAAATATAGCTGCAAGTAAAGAAAACTTTTGTAAGAACTTCATGTTGATCTGGATTAAACACAGGAATGGTTAAGGAGAGGCGAATTCAAACCAAGAGATGAAAGGTTAATATTGGCAGCCCAAGACAGTAGGCTACACACACATTGTTTTAAAAAGTCCATTGAACATGTGGGAGAAACAGACAAATTTAGGTTTTGTAAAACAGAATTGGAAACAGTCACAAACCTTGTTGTTGGTCATGACATACTAATGGCAGAAGGACTGTACACTGAAAGGCATAATAATGTGGCAAGACTGCTGCACTGGGGACTGTGCAAACATTATGGTATTGAAGTGGCTAAAAAACACTGGAAACATGAGCCACAAAGCATCATAGAAAATAATGAAGTCTACATCACATGAGATCACCCATTGCCAACAGTTCAAAAGATAGATGCTAGAAATCTGGATATAGTGGTCCATGAAAAGAAAACAAAAGTAGCATTGATCATTGGCATCACCACACCCAGTGACTACAGTGTCCTACATACAGAGAGGCAAAAAGTCATAAAATATCAGGATTTGCAGACAGAAATGAGAGCAATGTGGAAGAAGGATACCCAGGCAGTTCCATTAGTAGTAGGAGCAACAGGTCTTATAAAAAAGAATCTACAAGCGTATTTAGATATGTTACCAATTCATGTAACTCTGTATAAACTGCAGAAGGAGTCATTACTGGGCACATTGTGGGTGCTGCATAGAGCACGTCTGGCTGACATCAAAGACTGAAACAATACTAACTTCATGAACTTTTATCATACTTTGACTTAGGAATGGGGTCCATTCCCATCATGATATTAGAAACCCAAAAGATTTCGATAAATTAAAAAAGCTGGGCATTAATCCATATGTCACTAGATTGGTAGCCAAATGGATCACCAACAGAAGACATACAGCCTAAATCGGGGATTCCACCTCTAGCATCAGACTATTTAACACAGGTGCACCACAAGTATCTGTGCTGGGCCACCTACTGTTTGGAATGCAATTCTCAGAAGTCTAGAGGAAAAGAGATGGTCTGTGGCTTACCATGTTACTGATAACTGTAAACAGGGTGCAATCATTGAGTCTGCCAATGATGTTGACATGCTACAAAAAGGCCTTACTCAGGCAAATGGTTAGTGCCAAAGGAACGGAGTCAAAATAAATGAAAAATAATGTGTTATCATCCCTTTTGGCAAAAGAGAAGACCCTGCACATTACAATATTAACAGTACCCCCTTAGCTGAATCCCTGTGGTGAGAAATTTGGGAACAAAGATTGACAGCAACCTTAACTTCAATCACCATGTGCCCACAGTGGTAAGGAAGGCCTTCTATGTTACACATCCCATAAGTAAGGACATCACATCTGGATCTAAGAATTTTACAACTCCTCTGTACTCATCCATCACTAGATCACTAATAGAATACAATGCTCCCTGCTATATATACCTACCTAAACACATGCAGCAGCTGGAGAGACCACAGAGGTTTCTCACCAAGTCAATTCAGGGCCTGCAATACATGACTTCCATGGACAGACTGAAGGCCCTGTTTCTATACTCTGTATCTTATAGGCTGCTGAGAGGCGACTTGTACCTAGCCTACAGAGCAGTCTCAGACCCTACTCTAATGGAAATGTTGCACATCCACAAGTCACATGGGACAAGATTCACTTACTCTAGGGATCTCATCCTAGCCTGCAACATTAATAGGACATGTTGGAGAGACAGATATGTCTCCCAAAGATTGCCACTCATCTAGAACAAACTCCAAATTCACATTAAACAGAGTTCCTCAATGTCCCTATTTAAGCATAACTTAGACAACTGGATAGGAGACCGTAAATTTACCATGGGTGTGTCACCCATGTCCCTCTTGAATAAAGATAGTTGGTGCTGATCATAGACTTGCACTGGAAATGTAGACCATATATGTTGGCCAATAAGGGAAGAATGGTATAACATGGCTAGGCTTATAAAGGCCATAGGGCCAATAGCCTAGCAAACATATATGAACCTAAGGTGACATCTACCTGGGCTCCAGGCCACTGTCTTATCCTGACCTGGAGGGATGGCTGTATATGTAATAATCTGATATATTACATCAACATTGTCTGTTGAGCATATAGTGGTACATCAGCATTGTCTGTTGAGCACATGGTGATAACAGTGTTCCATATGCTGGTGTAAAAGGATCTCTGTAATGTTTGCATTCTGCTAACCATAAGTAAAATTTTATACTGCAGTTTGCACTTTTAAACTGCATTTTACTATATTGCTTATTTTTAAAACTGTTTTTGCTGATTTGCTGTACTTTTTGTCAGCTGTAGAGTAAGCTAGATTCAGACCTGCCAAATCTGGTTCTGTTTGTTAAATTGAACACTAAACCAGGCTATCTTTTGTTAGAAAAGGTCCACCTGCACCTTTGTGGCAGAAGAGCACCATTAGGATGCATCTGTCTGAAGGTTTTTAGCACAGGACTCAATTCTGAGTTTTTTTATTGGTTAAATTGTACAATTCAGTTTGCTCACTGCTTTAACACAGCTCCACAGAGTTAGGTGACCAGCCACTGCTCTGTTATATTCATCTGTGCAATCCAATGAATTTGTTGCATTCTGCTAACCATAACTATAATTTTATGCTGTGTTTTGTACTTTTAAACTGTATTTTTGTTATATTGCTGATTTTTTAAAAACTTTTCTTGTTACTTTTATTCTGCTGTAGCATAGACTAGATTCAGACCTGCATAATCTGGTCTTGTTTGTTAAACTGAGCACTAAACCTTAACCTTTTGTTGAATAGGGCCTCCCCTAAACACTTGTGGCAGGAGGTTGCAGTTAGGACTTGCCTGACTGAATGTTGCTGGCATAGGGCTCAATTTTGAGCATTTTATTGGTTAAATTGTCTAATTCAGTTTGCTCACTGTTTTAACACAGCTCCAAAGTGTTAGACGACTAGCTACTGCTCTGCTGTATTCATCTGTGCAATCCAAGGAATCTGTTACATTTTATTAACCATAAGTACAATTTTATACTGCATTTTGCACTTTTAAACTGTATTTTTGCTGTATTGATGATTTGTTGCACTTTTTGTCTCCTATAGCATAGACTAGATTCAAACCAGAGGAATCTAATTCTGTTTGTTAAATTGAGTACTAAGCCAGGTATCTTTTGTTGGAGAGGCCCCCTCCCTGCACTATTGTGGCAGGAGAGTGCAATTAAGACTCATCTGATTGAAGGTTGCTGGCACAGTGGTCAGTTTTGAGCTTCTTTATTGATTAAATTGTTTAATTCAGTTTGCTCACTGTTTTAACACAGCTCCACAGACTTAGGCTACCAGCCACTGCTCTGCTGTATTCATCTGTGCAATCCAAGGAATCTGTTGCATTCTGTTAACCATAACTGCAATTTTATACTGTGTTTTGTACTTTTAAACTGTATTTTTGCTATATTGCTTATTTTGTAAAACCTTTTTTGTTGATTTGTTGTACTTTTTGTCTGCTGTTGCATAGTCTAGATTCTGACTTGCAGAATTTGGTCTTGTTTGTTAAATTAAGCATTAAACTAGGCTATATTTTGTTGGAGAGCATCTCTCTCTGCATCCTTGTGGCAGGAGAGTGCAGTTAGGACTCATCTGATTGAAGGTTGCTGGCACAGAGCTTAGTTTTGAACTATTTTCTTGGTTAAATTGTTTAATTCAGTTTGATCGTTGTTGCTACATAAGCCCCTTGTTTACATGAGTTTGTGCTTGTTTTAACACAGCTCTACAGAGTTAGGTGACCAGCCATTGCTCGGCTGTATTCATCTATTTATGTGTAGTGCACCTCCATGTACCACTATACACTACCATGCAGTGGGAGTAACCATTCGCGGTTATATATGCAAAAACTTCAGTAGATAAATTTTCCCTTAGTAGTTGCCCATGATCCAGCCAAGAAGTCCTTAAATTGAGGTTAGCTGCTCAGACAGCACCTCAGCTGTGCTTTTATCCCTTAAACAGTCCCAAAACCACCAAATATATAATAGTCTCATACCATTTAGATATCCCCACTAGTATAGACCCTTAATAGAGCACCCCATTAGTTTAGACCCTGTTTTGAGCACCCAGTTATAACACACCCCTCCATTTTCTCTTCCCACTGTGAAAATTGAATTTAATCTAGCATTATGGATGATCATTTTCCCTCGGTTTCTCCAACCAGCCTGACTGACATGGGTATCCTAAAGCAGTGTAGCAACTGCCTCATGTACACTGACAGCCCTATACTCCTAAATCACCCAAGTACAATTTGTAACAGATGCATCTACACTAAGAATCTGGAATCCTTGTTCTCTCACACACAGAACAGTATCACTGAATAAGTTGCCAGCTCACATACTACACCTCCTACACAAACCATGCACTCAACAATAAACCATCAAATGTGGAGGTACTCACCAGAAACCTACCTAAACACCAGAGACCTTCCAAACGCAAACATGTTACACTTAATACAGTACCTACAGCACTCAATACACATAAAAACAGAAGCATCAGTGTCTCACCAAATCATCCCCTAAGGCAAAGCACATCTAAATCAAAATTTTTAGTCATAGGTGACTCCATTGTGAGACACACAGATGCCTCACTCACCAGGCTGGTCAAGAAGAAGGTTACTGTCAGCTGTCTATTGGGTACCCGGATCCATCAGATCACACATGCACTCAAGTTTCTCAGAAACAAGTACCATTATGACTCCATCATAGTTCATGCTAGTGTGAATGCCTTGAGGTGTACCTCACTGGACTATATGAAGACAGACAAGACTGAGTTCTGTGAATATGTGTTCCAGGCAGGTATGTCCCTAGCCTTGAGCAGCATTCTACCCTCACCTAGGATGATACAGTATAAACAAAAAATGATTGACTTCCACAAAACACAAATACATGCGAGAGATGCAACTATACGGCCAAACTGGAGGCTGAGCTCTCTCAACATAGGACTGGCAAGACCAGTCAGGAGGGGAAGGTTACCACACACACTATAGACCCAGTCTCACATAGTACCATTACAACCTCAAATCATACACATAAACACACAAAGACATACTCGGAGGCTCTGATCAAAAATCTACCAAAACAGCAGAGGCCACCAAAGCAGACACCCAAAAAACCACCACCTCAGAACACAACACCTGCAACACATAGACCTCACAGTCAGAGTGTCAAACAGTCACAGCCCTTAAGGCCAAACACAATGCCAGACACACTAGTCATTGGTGACTCCATAGTCAGACACACTGATGTCCCGCTCACCAGACTGAGTAAGGAGAAGGTCACAGTAAGCTGTCTGTCGGGCGCTAGAATCCGCCACATAACGCAAGCACTCAGGTCTCTCAACAGCAGGTACAAATATGACTCAGTCATTGTCCACGCTGGTGTAAACGACCTGAGATGTACCTCCTTGGACTACATGAAAAGAGACATTGAGGAGCTCTCTGATTATGTAGCCCAGGCAGGTATGACCCTGACCTTGAGCAGTATCCTACCTTCACCAAGAATGATGCCACAATACAGAGATAAGATGATCAGCTTTAACAATTGGCTTAAACACTGGTGTCATTCAAAGGGGATCCAGTATCTGTCTGCCTGGGATGACATGCTGGACAAGCCACGCTGCTTCGCAAGGGACGGCTTGCACCTGTCACCCTGGGATTCCGGATATTGACAAAGGCTCTTGCCACCCCATAGTGCCTTTTTAGGCAAGTCTCAAATTCTAAACCTACCACCCTCGAACACTTAAAAGGAATTAAACTAACGGTAATGCTCCTCAATGCCACAAGTCTAAATCTCAAAATGCACGACTCGAGGCCCTTCTCAGTATGGAGAACATCGATGTCTGTGCTGTGACAGAAACCTGGTTCAAGGCTCCTGAGAGCACCCCAGCGCTATCAGGTTTTACCTCATATCATGCGTTCCGGCCCCAAAATCAGGAAAATACCAAGAAAGGAGGGGTATCCATATTCATCAAGGACACCCACACCTCAAGACTGGTGGCAACGCATGATGCATCGGAGACCATCCAGGTGCAATTAACCGTAGGCAAGACTGCTCTGCAAATAGTAGCATGTTACAGGCCACCCTCACAAACTCAGGAACCTCACATGGCCTTCCTGAAAACACTAGACGGGATAAATGTATCACCAAACACCATCATACTAGGTGACTTCAATTACCCAAATATAGACTGGGAACACTACTCAAGCCCAAACACCCTAGCCCAAAAGTTCCTGGAATTCATAAACTCAAATGCCATGGAACAACTAGTCACCATTCCCACAAGAGGAGATAACATACTCGATCTCATCATCACGAACATGGGAGCACAATGTTCAACACCGGAAGTATACCCTCACTGGTGAGATTAGATCACAAACTAATCTCGCTGGAGGTCCTCATCCCACCCCACCGAAATAAAAAGACCACAGTAAAGAACTTCCCACAAGCCGACTCCACACTTCTAAAGACTAGTGTGGGCGCCTTTAAGGCCCCGAGCGCGGAAAACAGTACTCAAGCCGCTGAATCACTTACAAATGCCTTCTACCAGCACCTGCAGGACTGCATGGATAAGGCAATCCCAAGCAAAACAAAGACTCTTTGTACCAAAGGCAAGCGTCCAGTCTGGTGGACCCCAGCCATAAACAAACTCTACAACAAAAGGAGGAAGCTACTACAAGATAGAGCAAAATCCTTAAAAGGTAAGACACCCTTGATCACTATAAGTAAAAACTAAGAGCTCTCATAAAATCATCCAAAGCAAATTTCGAGAGAAAAATAGCTAAAGACTCAAAAGACAATCATAAGGCCTTCTTTAGCTATGTTAGAAACCTAGGAGGAAACTCCCAGATATGCTCAGAACTAGTTCAAAATGATGTGAAGATTACTGATCCTACAGACATTGCCAACATACTGGCTGACAGGTTCAGTGCAAACTTCTCACCCCTCCCCAAAGGAGAGATATCTATACCAAATGATTGCAGCCCCCAAACATCTCCAGCGCCCAAGTGAGAACTGCTCTCTCCAAAGCAAAAACACAGCATCCATGGGACCTGATGGTGTCCCCGGCTGTGTGCTCCACGAACTCAATGAGGAATTAAACCCACAGCTAGGACAGCTGTTTAATCAAAGTCTTACCTCTGGATACGTACCCAGGAGTGGCGCACTGCAACTGTGGTCCCACTTCACAAAGGCGGTGCCTCCACCGACCCTGGTAATTACCGCCCATTAGCTTGACAAGCCTTATCTGCAAAGCCATGGAGAGGATCATAATGGACCTCATAAATAAAGACATTGGGAATTTGCAGACTTTGGATCCAACCCAGTTTGGCTTTGTCAAAGGCAGATCATGCCTTTTAAATTTGGTTGACTTTTGAAACAGTCACCAAAGCCATTGATGAGGGAAAGGCAGTCCATACAGCCTACCTCGATCTGGCTAAGGCCTTCGATACAATACCCCACTCGGGTATCATTGAAAAACTCATCAGCTTAAATGTTAACCCATACATCACAAGATGGGTTGCAAACTGGCTGAGTGACAGAACCCACAGGGTCAGAGTTGCTGGCGCCATGTCAGACTCAAAGCCTGTCACAAGTGGTGTCCCACAGGGCTCAGTCCTGGGCCCACTCTTGTTTGGCATCTACTTTTCTGAAGTACAAGCAAACACAGGAGGGTTATGGATGACAAAGTTTGCAGATGACTGCAAACTGGGCGCCATAGTAGAAAACACATCTGACACAGATATCCTTCAGAAGGGTCTCACAGAAACGGATAACTGGTGCCAGAGCCACGGCCTAAAGTTAAATGCCAAAAAATGCATAGTCATACCCTTCGGGAAAAACAAGGTTACCCCTAGCTACCAAATAGGAGGCAATCCACTGAGCACAGAAGAAGTTATCAGGGACCTGGGGACCCAGGTTGATAGTAGTCTGTCATTCGACACCCATGTAGCTAAAGTAGTTAGGAAGACCTTCTACATTGCCCACCTTATCATGAAGGGATTCTCATCTAGATCAAGGGAGGTTATAGTCTCCCTTTACTCATCACTCATCAGACCAATGATTGAGTACAATGCCCCATTTGGAATGTATCTGACCCGACACTTGCAGCAGCTGGAGAGGCCACAAAAGTTCCTCACCAAAAGGATAAAGGGTCTCAAAATCTATCCTATGCTGCCCGACTGAAAGAACTCCAGCTCTATTCAGTCGCTTACCGCTTGCTCAGAGGTGACCTTTGCCTAACATACAAGGCCATGTCAAACCCAGATTTGATGAATATGCTTCACCTCAAAAAATCTAGATCCATCAGAGCCACAAGGGCGGGAGACTTAAACCTCGACACAGCTATTAATAGGACGTGCTGGAGGGATAGATTCATCACCCAAAGACTCCCTATGCTGTGGAACAGAATCCCGGTACATGTGAGGCAGAGCACCTCGCTGGCCTTGTTCAAGAGAAATCTTGACCAATGGATGGGAGATCGCAGATATACCCCAGGGATTACCTCAGTGTCACTGCTCGACAGAGGCACAGCAAAATAATGGGTATAGTTCCCCATACTAAAGGTGTGGCGTAAGCCACAAAACAATGGGCTAGGCTTGTAAATGCCCTCGGGCAGATAGCCTAGTATGAACCTATGAACCTATGAACAATTGGCTTAGTTTCTGGTGTCATTCTAAGAGGATCCAGTTCCTGTCAGCCTGGGATGACATGGTTGATAGACTATGCTGCTTTGCCAGAGATGGTCTTCACCTATCACATCTAGGCTTTCAGCTACTGGTTAAAGCACATGCCTCCCCCATAGCGCCTTTTTTAGGCAAGGCCTCAAGAACAAACTTTTAACATGAAAATATCACTCACAAATAAATTAAAGGTTATGCTGCTAAACACTAGGAGTTTAACGTACAAAAGAGCAGGCTAGCACGTACGGTTGATGCACAGATAAACCAACCATGAATGCAAAAGAAAAAAATCCAGCACCCCGAGTAGGTGTAGCAGAATACTCGTTTATTATTAACCAGACCGGTTTCAGTAATTAGCTTTCTTCAGTGGTATGGTCATGATGATTAAACAAACCCTATTTATAGGTAATTCAAATGAAAAGATATGACATCATTTCCTGTTTATATAAATTATAAACAAAACAATATTATAATTCATGACCATAAAATGTGAATAAAATATGACAATGGCAAAAAGAGAAATATAGCTAACAATAAACCATCATAATTTTAAACTAACATGTATTCCCAAAATTGGAATACTGAAAACATATTGTTTAGTAATAATGATAATCATATCGGACCAGTGAAAACTACGTCGAGGTCAGAACAAAAGATAAGAATGTATATAACAATATTGAAATAATGATAACAGGTAGTTCATCATAATTTGTCATTGAGACCTGGTGGAAACAAACCACCTAATTTAATTATCCATTTGGTTTCCTTACTGTTTAACAGTTTGTGCCATCCAGTTTTAAATGCTCTATGACCAACAATATTGTCAATGCAAATGAAAGAAAACTGAGCCATTTTGTGTACAACAGTATGTTTATACAGAGCATTGGTAGCCCTAGCATTTCTTATATCTCCTAAATGCTCAGAGATATGAATACGTAACTGTCTAGATGTTTGTCCAATGTAAAATGCCCGACATGTACATGTGGCCAAATAGATCACCCAGTCCGTGCTGCAATTGGCAAAATGATTGATGTTAAATATCCTGCCTGTATTCTTGCTAGTAAATTCCTTTGTTGTGAATATATATTTACAGAAAGAGCAGTGACCACAAGGATGACAGCCAATTCCACCAGGTCTCAATGACAAATTATGATGAACTACCTGTTATCATTATTTCAATATTGTTATATATATTCTTATCTTTTGTTCTGACCTCGACGTAGTTTTCACTGATCCGATATGATTATCATTATTACTAAACAATATGTTTTCAGTATTCCAATTTTGGGAATACATGTTAGTTTAAAATTATGATGGTTTATTGTTAGCTATATTTCTCTTTTTGCCATTGTCATATTTTATTCACATTTTATGGTCATGAATTAGAATATTGTTTTGTTTATAATTTATATAAACAGGAAATGATGTCATATCTTTTCATTTGAATTACCTATAAATAGGAATTGTTTAATCATCATGACCATACCACTGAAGAAAGCTAATTGCTGAAACCAGTCTGGTTAATACTAGGAGTTTAAACCAGAAACTGCACTCTCTGGAAGCACTCCTCTCCCTGGAGGATGTTGATGTTTGTGCAGTCACAGAAACTTGGTTTAGGGCCACAGAGAGTACCATTATCTTGCAAGGCTACAATGCCTTCCACACTTTCAGCCCACAAAATTGAAGTGCAAGAACCAAAGGAGGAGGAGTATCTATCTTCAACAAAGATAAATACACCTCTAGACTAGTTAGACAGGAAAACTCCATGGAGTTACTCCAAGTTCAACTAACTGTGAGTAAGAACTCCTTTCAAGCCATCATTTGCTATAGGACTACCTTCAATGAACTAAGATACCCACATTGCTCATTTGGACCTACTTGAGTCAATTGACATACAACCAAACATTCTAGTCATGGGTGAATTTAACTATCTCTCCATTGGCTGGGAAACTTATATGAGTACCAACATGCTTGCACAAAGGTTTCTGGACTTTGTTAGCATCAATGCTCTGGAACAAATAATATGCAACCCCACAAGGTGCTCAAATATTCTCACCCTGGTCCTCACCAACAAGGGTGATTGACACACCACCACAAGTATAGAACTTTCACCGGTTAAATCTGATCACAAGTCAGTCACAACTGAAATACGTATAACACCTGAACCCCTTTTAGGTGAACTCAAGCTAAGCAATTTCACCAAAGCTAATTATACCCTCTAAAGGGACAGCATAGATAATATCCAAGCTCCTGTTCCCAAAGATGGCATTAACAACTATACTAAAGTATATACAATTGCCGTACACAAACACTTATACAAATGTATTAACGCAGCTGTACCTGATAGGATCAAATGAAGATCCTCAAGGAAAAACAAGCCTCCCTGTTGGACATCTAGCATTAATAAGTTATACAATGAGGAAGAAGTTTCTGTCTAAGAATAAAAAAAGAGACCCCAGCACTGGACAAACACTCTCCTTTACTTGAACAAGCAAATAAGACAAATTGTAAAATCCTCTAAGGGAAACTTCAATAAAAAATTAGCAACCATAGCTAATGATAACCATATGGCATTCTTCAGCTATAACCATAACCTAAAAGGCAGGACCCAGACATGTGCTGAATTAGCTGTGGATGGCATCACACACACTGATCCTGTGAAAATAGCTAACCTATTAACTGACAGGTTTAGCAAAAATGTCACCCCCCCCCCAGCCAAATATCCCACAAAACATTCCCTCTACATCTCCACCACCTTGCTTCTCCAAAGAGCAAGTAATTACAGCTCTTTCTAAGGCCAAAAACACAGCCTCTATGGGACCAGATGGCATCCCAGGTTGCTTTTTAAATGGTCTAAAACATGGGTTAGTAACCCCTTTAGGTACTCTCTTCAACCATAGCCTGAGTACTGCTTTTGTCCCTGCTGAATGCAAAACAACAACTGTCACCCCCTTCATAAAGAAGGTACAGCAACAGATCCTGGGAACTACAGACCCATAAGCTTAACCAGCCTTATCTGTAAGGCCATGGAATGAATCTTCATGGACCTTATAAATAAGGATACAGGTAATCTCCAAACCCTTGATCCAGCACAGTTTGCATTATCATCCCCTTTGGTAAAAATGATGTCCTTGCAGACTATCATATAAATAATAATACCCTACGTAAGAACTCACTACTGAAAGACTTGGGCAAACAAGTTGACTGGTGCATAAATGCTGATCACAATGTGTCTACTGTAGTAAGGAAAGCATTCTACATTACACACCTCATTAGTAAAGGTATTGCCTCAAGAGCTAAACAGGTCATAACACCCCTGTACTCGACCCTCATCAGGCTAATAATTGAGTACAATGCTCCCTTTGGACTGTAACTTACCAGCCACCTGCAGCAACTTGAGAGACCTCAGAGATTTCTAACCAAGAAAATTCAGGGTCTCCAGCCCATGTTATACATTGACACACTGAAGTCACTGTCACTGTATTCAATAGCATACAGACTACTTAGTGGAGACTTGTGCCTCTCCAACAGAGCAATCTCTGATCCAAACCTAATGAAAATGCTGCACATCTGCTAGTCAAATGGGACAAAGGTCACCTGCTCCAAGGAGCTTAATCTGGCCGGCAACATAATTGGGACCTGCTGGAAAGACAGATATGTCTCTTAGAGGTTGCCATTCATCTGGATTAGGCTACCAGTTCACATTAAACCCTGTTTAAGTGTAGCCTGGATGACTTGATGAGAAACCATAAAGTCCTGCTAGGGATTTCACCTATGACCCTCCTAGATATGGGCAGTTATTGCTAATTAAGATCTCGAGTTTAGGCAAGATCCTTTATATTGGGGTTCTCTAGTATTATATTGGGCACACATTGCTAGGCTTATAAAGACATCTGGGTCAATAGCCCAGGGACCAACTATGTCATATAAACACACTCAGTTGCATAACAACAACTGCAGCATGCCTCAAATAAATGGACAGTCATCAGATATGAGGTCTGGTCATATAATGATTAATGTAATACAAGTGTCTTGACAAATGTATAAATCATGACATAAGTCCTAAAGATACCACATTTCCATTCTGCATTTCATCAGAATCAGACCTGTTTGTATGCCTATACTCCTTGTTTGAGTAAAGCTTGGCACAGAGCACCACAGACTACTGAATCCCTGCTCTAAGTTCAAAACATCAGGATATAATTTTGCATGTGCTTATATTTTGCCAATAATCATGAAAATGGGCTTATCACTGGTGTACTCCGTGAAGAGATTAAAAAAATATGAGTTATTTGTATAGCTTCTCTATGTGCTCAAGATATGTGACTTCAGTGTGATGATAACTTAACACAGCATTCTGTAAAGTTATTTCTACACTCCAAAACCAAAGGAGGAACTGGAAAATTTGTAAACTTATAACCAAGAAAAATGATTTTCCAGCAGTACCTCTGAGGATATCTTAATAGCCAAAAACAATGTATAAAAATTTTATAGTAGGGTTAGGGGATATCGTCTTTGTAAGAACATGTGCTCCATTTTTTTCTCTTTGTCAGATATGGTTTTATTAGAAGCTATTCTGGTCAACCTTGCAAACAGTCTCTTAATCAGATTCCTTTAGAAACAAAAGGGGTAATAACTGTCATAATGCAAATATACAATGGAAAAAGTCAATGTTCTAAACTCCATCAATTCAAAGCCAGTTTTCCCATTACAAATAGTAGTGTACAGAGTATAAGTAAATTTTGGAAAAGATGTTGTGCTTTGTATGTAAAAAAATTAAGCAATCAAGTTGTTATAGGCTGGGGTGAAATATACAAATTGCTCATGGGAGGGGATTTATCTTCACAAAAGAATAACAATGAGAACATCCATCTACCTTTGAAAATAATACTATTTTTTCTAGAGCTTTGATATTAGCATATAGTATGGGTTCAAATCTTATTAAAGCTATCATAAAAAAGAAATTGCACAATTTTAGAGCATGTAAGAAAGCATACAGTAAAGTAGGGAATGAATCACAGTTTCTATACAAAACATTGCAAAATATAAAATGAATATTTGAATTTAATAATAATAAAAACAATATCAGAGGGTATCCAAAGTAAACATAAATGTCATAGATGTTTTCAATGTTAATACATTTTTGAAGTGGTACAAATGTTGTTGGAGAATAAACAAAATATGATGGCGATTTTGCAAAATGGTTCCCATAATTATTTTCATCTTGTTTTTATTGCTAAATGGTCTGTTTGTCCTGCCTTTTATATTGGTAAGACTTACAGAATTTTTAAGAAACCTATATATGAGCACTATTATGACATATTAAAAACAAATTAGAACAGTGTGCTAGATAAATACGCTAAAATGTGCACAAGTTAGAAGAAGTTTTTATTTGGAATTCTTGAGATCATCCCTAAAGTCCCAAGAGATGCGGCATGGCAGACCAAAATAAAACACATGGAACTTTTTTGGCAGTTATGGCTGGATGTTACTTGTTTCCAGGGCATAAATGAGCATTTATCCATTAATTTTGTACTAAAGTTGAGGGCTGTCAAACTACAAGCATTGATAAATCACAAAAGGCTTCTGTGTTGTATAGAACTATATTCGTCTATTAAAACAAGTGCTTGTTTGTACATGCAGACCATTTTTATGTAAAATATTCCCTATATGTTGGTTTTATGACTTTTTATGATTATTCATCCTTGGTATTTTTTCTAATAATTTAAAATTCAACTTAGTCACCATAACATATTTTTTTAAAAGTTTTGTATGATATATATTTTGACAAATTAATTGGTATTGTCTGACTTTAGCTGGCATTATTCAAGCAGGGTCTATATTATAAAATCAACCGCTTACTTACCCGAATGCCCAAATATCGACCCGTCTTTATCGAACCGCGAAAACATCGATCACCTAGAAGAGAAAAAGCAGAAACGTCAAATCGTCATGGTTGGCCTTCTGTGGTATAGCTCCGTAAGGTAAGTGTGCGATAGTTACGGACCATAGGGCTAGGGTGTGGTTTAAGGTAAGTGCATAGATGGTAATGTATGTTATATTTAGTGTAGGGTTTTGTTAAGTGCATGTGTGTGGATTATTTAGTTTGTTTGGGTTTAGCTTTTTAAGGTAAGTGTGCGATAGTTACGGACCTTAAGGTTAGGGTGCAGGTTATGTTAAGTGCATACATGGTGGTATATGTAAGATTTGGTGTAGGACTAGAAGTAGGGTTTAGTTTAGGGTTAGAAGTAGGGTTTTGGTTAGTATCTGTATGTGGTTTATTTAATTTCTTTGTGTTGGGAGTATGTAGCGGGCGGTAGGACAAGTATGACAGTTCGACTTTTTAAATTTCATGGTTTGGGGCGTTCGGTGTTTATGTGGTTCAATGATGACAGGTCAACATTTAGGTATTCGATAAAGTAAGAAGTCGATTTTATAATATAGACCCATTCAAGCATGCACTTTATGAATAATGTAGATCAGATAAAGTCTCTCTGCATTTTTAGCACAACAAAAGTGCATTGTTTGGTGATTAATTTGTGGCCAACTTGGATTAAAGAAAAGCTTATAGCTTTACATTTTGTACATCATTTTGGCTATCTTTTCTTGGAGGTAGTGCTGTAAAACAATTCATCTTGGTTGTGTCTACACTCCAACACTTACACTGGAAGATGGTGTACAATGGTGTGGAACATTTTCTCATGTAATTCATGAGTGGTATTGAACAGTGCAGTGTCATATGTCTGACCTGTCTGTTTCCATTTAGACTGCATAGTGTCCAAGCATGAGCACATTCCATTGAAAATGACACCACAAAATGACTAGTGCTTGCATGCAATCATCGGAGGTGAACACTCATGAATGCTTTGTTGTCAATCTGACGTTTAACAAGTGTTATTGTCAACAAAACACAATACTGTGATGTAGGTACATGCCACTCACATTAAAACAATGCACATAAATGTCAGGATAGATAACTTCTTTGACAATTAATTAATTACTTGAGAGCAGCACATTGTTGTTATTTCTACCTGTCAAGACACATTCCTTTTCATCTAAAACTATTATGCACAATAGCTTTTCTGCAGCACACTAATGTGGTAATGCTTAGAAATGTCCAATTTTTCACATTTAAAGTCAGATTTCTCCTGTGGTGCCTGCAGTTAATATTGCATTCTCTGGATTGTATGACTATGTAGGTAGGTGTTCGAATACAGCACTATCTAAGTTTCATGAGTGCGTGTGTGCATCTGTACTGCTAGTTAGGACAGTAGTGACTGACACATTTAATGTGTATACTTACACTCAGGTGAAACATTTACATCTGGAGAGGACTACCCCATCACATTATTTCATGTTTAGTACAAACATTACCTCTGCAACACATGGATGAGGTCATCCTTTAAAAACTGCACTCTCTTACTATAGAAGGAACCCTTTCTGTGGTACATACCATTGATACTATGCTCCCTAGATTGTGTAACCTAGACGGGTAGGTGGTTGAAATGCAACAATGCTGGATGTGTGTGTGTGTGTGTGTGTGTGTGTGTGTGTGTGTGTGTGTGTGTATGAAGAAGGAGTAAGCATTGTCTTCTGTGCTAGGTGTAAGCATTGCCTTCTGTGCTAGAGATTAAAATCTTTTAGAATATGTTCTAAGAGACTTTTGCAAAATTTTCTTTATAGCCTCAGCATAAATTATGGAGTTTGCGGTGGGTTGTGATTGATGGGGTGTTGTGGAAGTACAAATAGTGAGTGGATGAGACAGGCTGTGTGCCACCAGTGTCAGATATGTTTGGGTTCATCAACAAATGTGCTGTAATTATTTCTGCTCAGGAGAAACATTTAAACTGGAAGGACCCTCCCATCACTTTATCCTACTTCTAAAACAAATATCTTCTCTGCATACCACTGAAGTCATCATTTCAAAAGTGCACTCTTTCACCACAGATGTCAGACTTTTCCTGTGGCATGCAACAGTAATACTGTGCTTTTTAGACTGTATAACTATTTAGGTAGGTGGTTCAAATCCAACAACGCTGAACTGTTTTGTGTGTGTGTGCGTGTGTGTGTGTGTGCGTGTGTGTGTGTGTGTGTGTGTGTGTGTGTGTGTGTGTGTGTGTGTGTGTGTGTGTGTGTGTGTGTGTGTATGTGTGTAGTTCTAGTGTCAGGTACATATGGCTTTATCAACAGATGTGCTGTGTCTAATTCCACTCATGATAAATATTTTAACTGGCAGAGGACTCCCCTATGACTTTGTCCCACTATTAACACAAACATCATTTCTGTAACCCATTAATTGTCACTATAAAAGTCAGGCTTCTCCTGTGACACCATGCCATTGATAATGTGCTCTCTAGAATGTGCAAGCTAGATAGGTAGGTGGTTCGAATCCTGAATTGTTTAAGTAGCAAAACTATGTGACTATGTCTGTACTGTCATGTACATTTGGTTCCATCATAACACCAATTGTGTACACTTCCACTTACACTGGCAAAGGGTGCCCCAATTAGTTTCTAGCATCCCCAGGCAAAACACAGTTTGAGCAACACTCTGATAACATAATGCTTTCAAGACTGTACTATCTCACAATTGTAATACTTCTCCTTTGGTGATTCTTGTTGATGGGATGTTCTCTAGAAAGTGTTTCTATATAGGTAAGTGGTTTGAAACCAGCACTGAATAATTACTGTGAGTTTCTCTCTTGTCCTATGTAGAATGAGCTTTAAATACATATAGGAAGTGTAGCTTTACAGCGTTATTGGGTTTTTCCACTACTTTCTCTTCCTTTTAGCAAATACATCACCTTATTAAATGATGGCGATATCATCCATTTTAATGTGCCCTGTCACAGTTGTAGAACACTGCATTGTGTGGCACTTGTGATTCATGCAATATTCTCTAGTGTGTGATCTTAGGTAGGCAGTTCAAATCCAGGCATTACTTCTTATGTCAGTATGACTATGAATGTACATGTTAGTAATAATATTGTCACACATCTATCTGATGTGTGCATGTATAGCTTGAGATTAATTTTATAATACTTTCTGTAAATTTGTCACCGACAAATACTTTAACACCAATGATGCAATTTGTTGAAATTTGCTTTTTCTAATTGTAGTAGTATGCCTTTTCCTGTGGCGTGAGGAAATGAGGCACTGTTATGGAGTTTGTTGCCTTAGTAAGCCATGAGTTTAAATCTGTGATTATCTAAACAATGTGCATGATTGTGATTCTACTGTCACATGTGTGTTTCAGTATACAGAGCATCATGTACATATTTTGTGACAATGAGACAAATCATGCCACTGTTTTAACAAAACTACAAGTGCACATATGCTTTGCAGCAATAAGATGATGTAATGCTTTCACATACACAAGTATCTCACAACCATAGTAAGGCTTTTCCTGTGGCATGTTCAGTCTACACAATATCAGTACAATGCAGCTTCTACAGTCACATAAGTGTTCAAAACCCACAGATAGAATGACTACAATCACTCCGTGTCAGTATACTGCTATGCATGAATGACATCCACTACAGTTGTAATGTGTGCAATTACAATGGGAGAAGCCTTCCTGATCCCGTTTAAATTTATTTTAAAAATAACTGGTTTGCAACTCAATTATATGATGTAATGACTTCACAGACGTGGAGTCTCACAGTTATGTTATGACTTCCACTGTGGCACTTGCAATTAACATACATTTCTTTAGCCTGTGGACTTACATAAACAGCTGTTCAATTCCAGCACAAGACAACATTATGTGAGTGTATTGACATTACAGAAGCACCATTGCATCAAGTTATTTCTATCCACTTTATGTTAGACAAACATCTTTCAACACATTTGAGTATTTCATGGCAGTTAAATAGGTGTTCATAGGTTCATAGGTAAGTACTAGGCTATCTGCCCAAGGGCATTTATAAGCCTAGCCAGAGTGTGTTGGTTTTTGCCACCCTCTTAGATTAGTTCCATGTGCCTTTGACCAGCAGAGCCATTAGTTCCCTGCACCTCTGTCCAGCAGAGCCACTGCAGTGATCCCCAGGGTAAATTTTCTGTTTCCCATCCACCCATCAAGGTTTCTCTTGAAGAGTGCTAGTGAGGGGCTCTGCCTGATGTATATTCGAATCTTGTTCCAAAGCATGGGGAGTCTCTGGGTCCGGAATCTATCCCCCCAGCACTTCCTATTTATCATTGTGGTAAGGTTTATATGCCTAGAGCGTGTGGCTCTCAGGGATTTGGTTTTTTTTTAGGTGGAGCATATCCATCAATTCTGGGTTGGACATGGCCTTGTATGTCAAGCAGAGATCACCTCTGAGTAAGCAGTATGCAACCGAGTACAGCTGGAGTTTCTTTAGTCGGGCTCCATAGGTCATCTGTTTGAGGCCAGTAATCCTCTTGGTGAGATACTTTTGTGGTCTTTCCAGCTGTTGCAGGTGTCTTGTAAGGTACATCCCAAATGGGGCGTTGTATTCTATAATGGGTCTAATAAGTGATGAGTAGAGAGGCACAATAACCTTCTTTGTTCTGGATGTGAACCCTTTTGAGATTAGGTGGGCCACGTAGAAGGATTTTCTAACCACCTTGGCAATATGATTATCAAAGGAGAGATTGCTATCTACTTGGGTCCCCAGATTCCTTATTACTTTTTCTGTATTTAGGGGACTACCATCTATGTGGTAGTTCACGGGTACTTTGTTTTTTCCAAAGGGGATGACTATGCACTTTTTGGCGTTCAACTTGAGGCCATGATTTTGACACCAGGTATCTGTCTCAGTGAGACCCTTCTGGAGGGTGTCTGTATCAGCCAGAGAACCAATTATGGCCCCTAGTTTGCAGTCATCTGTGAACTTAGACAGCCAAAGTTCTGCCTGTATTTCTGAGAAGTATATACCAAACAGGAGGGGTCCTAGGACTGAGCCCTTGGGGACGCCACTTGTCACAGGTTTAGAGTCAGACCTAGAGCCTGCAACTCTCACCGTGTGGGGTTCTGTCCGTGAGCCAATTTGCAACCCATCTCGTGATGTAGGGGTTAATGTTCAGGTTGGTGAGTTTGCCTATAATACCAGAATGGGGAATGGTGTCAAAAGCCTTTGCGAGGTCTAGGTAGGCTGTGTGGACCTCCTTACTCTCATCTAATGCCTTGGTAACTGTCTCAAAGAAGTCCACCAGGTTTAGGAGGCATGAACTGCCCTTAACAAAGCCAAACTGGGTGGGGTCCAAATTTTGGAGGTTCTCAATGTCTCTGTTAATGAGTTCCATGATGATGCACTCCACAGCCTTACAGTCCAGGCTAGTCAGGCTTATAGGGCGATAGTTCACGGAGTCCGTTGTGGCGCCACCTTTGTGGAGTGGGATAACTGTTGCCGTGTGCCACTCTGTGGGTACGTAGCCTGTAGAGAGACTGAGTTTGAACAGTGAGCTTAGGTGAGGGGTTAGTCCATTTTGGAGCTCTTGTAAGACACAGACTGGGACACAGTCCGGTCCCATTGAGGCTGTGTTTTTGGCTTTGGATAGGGCTGTTTTAACCTGTGTGTCGGTGGTTGCCAGGGCATTACATTCTTCTGGTACGGTTATGGGCCCTTTAGGGGGTGAGATGGGTGTGAAGTTTGCACTGAACCTGTCTGCCAAAATGTTGGCAATATCAGTTGGTTCAGTGTATTTTGTGCCATTCTGTACCAACTCAGAGAAATCTGAGTGTTTCCACTTAGGTTCTTGACATAGCTAAAGAATGCTCTGTGGTTATCTTTGGAGTCCTTGGTAATTGTTCTTTCAAAGCTAGCCTTGGATGATTTAATATGGGATCATAGTTTCTTGCTGATACTAATCAGGGATGTCTTTCCTTCTATGGATTTTGCTCTTATCTGTACTAGTTTCCTCCTTCTATTGCAGAGCCTGTTTATGGCAGGTGTCCACCATACTGGTTTCCTTTTCTTGGAGGAGTGAGTCTTGGTTTTACTTGGGATAGCATGATCCATGCATTCCTGCAGATGATCATAGAGTGCCTTTGTGTAGGTTTCAGCAGCTTTGACAGCATTATCCATTGGCATGGGGGCTGTGAACCTTTCCACCTCGGTCTTAAGCAATGTGAAGTTTGCTTTTGAAAAGTTTTTCACAGTGGTTTCCTTGACTGGGGTTGAGGGCGGAATGTGAATATCCAGAGTGATTAGCCTATGGTCTGATCTAACCAGCGAGGGGTTGATGTCAGGTGTGGAACACCAGTCACCCATGTTGGTGATGACCAGGTCCAATATGTTGTTCCCTCTGGTGGGGGTGTTGATGAGTTGATCCAGGGCATTCGAGTTTATAAATTCTAGGAAGCGTTGGGCGAGGGAGTTAGTACTTGAGTAGTTCTCCCAGTTAATGTTTGGGTAGTTTAAGTCACCCAGTATTAGGGTGTTTGGTAAGACCTTCATATTTTCCAGTGTCTCCAGAAATGCAGAATGGGGTCCTGGGTCATGGTGGGTGATCTGTAGCAAGCTACAATTTGGATCGCAGTTTTGCCCATTGTTAGTTGCACTTGGATGATCTCTGATGCATTGTGCTGCGCCACTAACCTGGAGGTGTGAGTATCCTTGATGAATATGGATACACCCCCACCTTTTGTGTTTCGGTCCGGGTTCTGTGGCTGAAAGGTATGGTATGAGTTACAGCCTAGTAGTGCTGGGGTGCTCTCTGGAGCCTTAAACCAGGTTTCTGTTACTGCACAGATATCAATGTTCTCCATACTGAGGAGTGCCTCGAGTGCATGCATTTTGAGGTTTAGACTTCTGGCATTGAGTAGCATTACCCTCAGTTTTTGGTTACTTGTACTATTTATGGTGGTGGGTTTGTCATTTGATCCTTTCCTAAAAAGGCACTATGGAGGCGGCAAGAGCCTTTGCAAGTATTCAAAAGCCTAAGGGTGATAGGTGCAAGCTATCTCTTGCGAAGCAACGTGGCTTGTCGAGCATGTCATCCCAGGCAGACAGACACTGGATCCCCTTTGAATGACACCAAAAACTTAGCCAATTGTTGAAGTTGATCATTTTTTCTTTATACTGTGGCATCATTCTTGGTGAGAGCAGGAGGCTACTCAGGGTCAGGGTCATACCTGCCTGGGCTACATGATCAAAGAGCTCTTCCATGTCTCTTTTCATGTAGCCCATGGAGGTACATCTCAGGTCATTTACACCAAGTACAATGACAGAGTCATATTTGTACTTGTTCTGGAGTGACCTGAGTGCTTGTGTTATGTGGTGGATCCTGGCACCCGACAGACAGCTAACTGCAGCCATCTCCTTGCCCAGCCTAGTTAGTGGGACATCAATGTGCCTGACTATAGAGTCACCTATCACTAGTGCGTTGGGTATGTTATTTTGCCTTAAGGGCTGTGATTTTGTGGCACACTGATTATGTGAAGTATGTGTTTCATGGTTGGTGATGGGTTGTGGAGGTTGCTTGGCTGTCTGCTTTGGAGGTTTCTGTTGCTTTTGCAGATTTTTATTTAGAGCCTCCAAGTATGTTTTTGTGTATTTATGTGTGTTATTTGCTTGTGTTGGTTTGTAGGTCTATGTGAGACTGGTGGTGTGTTGCAAGTATTACCCTTCTCCTCTTGACAGTCAGTTACAGTCTGGGGTTGAGAAAACTTTGCCTCCAGTCTGGCTGTATAATTGCATCTCTTGCATATATTAGTGTTTGGTGGTAGGAGGAGGAGAGGGTTATCTGTGTACATGAGGCAGTTGTAGCATTGCCTCAAAATGCCCAGAATCACCTTTTGGACTGGAGAGTACACCGGAAACTGCCCTTTGGACATGCCTGAATTGGTAAAGTGAGCTGTTTTTCTGATTGACTGGTGGGGCTGAATAGAGAGCCTTGTCCTTCTGGACAGTATAAGAGGGGCTAGTACTAGGGGTATTTAGTGCTTGTTATGAGTTTTAAGCAAGTGATGGGCTGTAAAATGAATGGTGTGAGTGCTAAAGTTGAATGTTTGTCTAGTTCCAAGGGAAAAACTGAAGAGTAGACTTCATGGAGTCGGGAATAGTTTAACCCTAGCTAACTGGTGCTGCCCAGCACGCAAAACTGCGCAAATGCGTTTTTTTTATATCAGAAAGAATAAAGAAATAGAAATTAGCCCAAAATGGCCAATAAAACTACAGTTTCTGGGCAGAAACCACTCCTCCAAGGGCAGGTAGGCTGTTCAGAGCTCCCCACTCTCACTGGTGAACAAAGAAACTTACTTTTTGGCCAAGTAAGGTATGGCCAAACACAGAAGCTTAACCACAGTCCAGGTATCAGCAGGTATCTGAAACTGGACTTTTCTAGGTTAGTAAGGTGGGAAAATAGCAAGATTTTTTTTTTTGTTTGATTTTTTCAAGAAGACAGTAGAAACAAATGCAAAAACACTTTTATAGTGCAATAATGGCTGTCGCACTTGAGTGGGAAGCCAGTAACAGTTAAAAATACAATTTACAACAAACAACAAATTTTAAAAAGTGCAGGCACAGATAAATGCAATTTCAGTGTAAAATGAGCATTCTGAGAAGCAATAAAAACCAGAAAATGAGCATTTAGGTGGAAATAGCAATAAGCAACAAGAAAACCCAAAAAATGGTACTTAAACATTCCAATGTCTCTCCTTTTGTCTCTCTGGAGTTGTAGGTCTATGCAAGACACCTGGGCAGGATCTGCTGAGCTTATACAAACACAAAAACAGCGCAAATGTGGTTTTTATATCAGAAAGATTAAAGAGATAGAAATTAACCCAAAATGGCCAATATAACTACACTTTCTGGGCAGAAACCACTCCTCCAAGGGCAGGTAGGCTGTTCAGAGCTCCCCACTCTCACTGGTGAAAAAAGAAACTTCCTTTTTGCCCAAGTAAGGTATGGCCAAACACAGAAGTCTAACCACAGTCCAGGTATCAGCAGGTATCTGAAACTGGACTTTTCTAGCTTAGTAAGGCAGGAAAATAGCAAGATTTTTTTTTTGTTTTGTTTTTTCAAAAAGACAGTAGAAACAAATGCAAAAATACTTTTATAGTGCATTAATGGCTATCGCACTTGTTCAGTGATTCAAGTTGCGTAAGTTCTCCTATGGTGCATGCAGTTAGTATTGATTTGAGTAGCATATCTACATGAATAGACTGTGGTTTAAATCTAGGACTGTGTGTTTGTGTGTGTGTGTGTGTGTGTGTGTGTGTGTGTGTGTGTGTGTGTGTGTGTGTGTGTGTGTGTGTGTGTGTGTGTGTGTGTGTGTGTGTGTGTGTGTGTGTGTGTGTGTGTGTGTGTGTGTGTGTGTGTGTGTGTGTGTGTGTGTGTGTGTGTGTATATACAAAACAATGAGGATGGAAAAGACTGGCTTGGCCAAGCAACACTGGTATTGGGCTGTTCACAGCTGTGTGAATATTAACATAGCTACCTCATTTTCATCACTTTGGCAAATATGAATTGGATAAATTAACATCAAAAGCCCTTCCTTACTCCTCACCCTGATTTGTTATTTCTGATAAGCTCCATAACTATCTCCTGAGCAGACACAATCAATACACAGCTCTGTAGAGTGATTGGTATGATTGGCAGGTGGCTGAATCTAGTAACACCTGTCCATCGGACAACTGATACCTGTGTCAAATAGGAGTGTATTAGACAGAAAATGTAGTTATGGCATATGAAGACTAAGAGGGACACTTTTTTAAGGTCTCACATACTGAGTTAGGAGATCTATACCCATTACAGTAGGAGACTGATGTAAGTAATCCCTTCATGTGTGTTTTTCATGACACAGCCAATAAGCCTTTTTCTGTGGCATCAATGAGTGGCACACATCTTTCTGAGTTCTGCTATGGCATGTGTTGAAGTCTAGTTAGATTCAAATGCTGAGTATTTCAGTAACTACAAACAGGTATTACTTATGTTCCATATAATATTGCTCTCTATTGCATGTCTTCATACAAGTTTCTTTCTGTATTGCTGTAATTTTTCTGTTCACACTATACAGCTTTATAAAACATAAGGGCTTATATAATATTTCTTAATGTGTGCCATGCTCCAAAATCTTCAGAAAGTGTGAGTGGACCTGTGTTATGAGACTATCTCATGTGTCTGTGTTGGTTAGTTGATGTTATAGTAGACATTGCTGTACTTCCTTGTGATAATGTTCTGTATAATGATGTAGTAGATATGCACTGTTTAACAAAGAGACCTTTGAAGAATGAAGGTCATAAGATATGAGCTGTTGTTTGTTGTTCTTTTCAACACTGAATTGAATTGCCTTTCTGTTATGTTGCTTTTGACAGCACCTGCATCATGGAGTTAATGACCTATTGGCATAGGATAACAACATATATGACAGGCCCAGGGCTGGATCCAGCACTAGGTAACCTTGACAGTTGCCTAGGGCCATGGCTGCATCACTAAATTTAAAAGAAAAGGTTTCTTACTTTCTGACCAAGTACTGATACTATTACTTTAAGGATTAAAAGTGTTTCTCAGCTTTGCCTGTGTCCACAGCCTACCCTGCTGCTTCTCCTTTCAGTCAATGAAAGCAGAGATGGCACAGGAGTTGAATGAGAGTGCAGAAAAATTATAGTGCTACAACTCCATATCCTCCACAGCATTGTGTGATGTTTGTGTGTGTGTGTGTGTGTGTGTGTGTGTGTGTGTGTGTGTGTGTGTGTGTGTGTGTGTGTGTGTGTGTGTGTGTGTGTGTGTGCAAGTGTTTGGTATGAATGAACTACTGTGGCAGGGCTAGACACCCAGCGGTGTAAACCTTGGCTCGAGATGATTGTCACTGTTGAAATGACACCCCGGCTCCATGTGCAAAATGGAAAAAATGGTTAAGGATGGATGGATGGATGGATAGATGGTAGGATGGATGGATGGATGGATGGATAGTCTGCATTATTTAGGTACTCAGAAACATCTGATCTTCAGCCTTCCTTATGAAGTCATTGTTGCACATTATTGAGGTACAGTCTTCTGTACAAGATCGGATTTGAAAGGATTTCTATATTTAGATAAAAGTTGCTAGTCTGTCAATTAGCACAGAGGAGTAAAGTTTGACTTGTTAATGAGCTGCTTTCTGTGCAAGAGTGCAGTGTTTGAATCTTTCCACCTTCATCTACCTGCTGTGTGACAGAGTAAATCATTTAACCAGACAATGCTTTAGTGCAATTGGGAATTTGTGCTAGACTCCTTAATGGTTTTCAGGACAACATGCCTAGTACCTATACTCCTGTTGTTGCTGTTTGCCAGACATTTATTGCTGCATAGCTGATCTAGTTCAGGAAATGTTAATGGCAATATTATTAGCATGCTATTTTTTAATGCAACACATGCAAATTGTACTTCAAAGGCAGCAGGCCCTGCATTTGTAGATGAAACTCTGAAAGTTGTTTACCAGCATAAACCTCTCCATTAGTTATAGTTCTGTTGAATATAAAATTATTTAGATGACTTTTACTTGAGTAGAAACTGTGCATATTGATTTACGTATTATTGGGTAGTAAATATTTGTTATGTTCTCATAAATACTCTTCTATTTAAACTGTGCTACATGTGGCTGGATCTTAAAGTATGATGATAATGATTTTTATACACTTTCATGTAGTTCATCCAACGTTACTGTGACACCCCTGCACTGGCCCAGTAATTAAGGAGCCTCAATCCTCACCACTAACACCAATGAGGGACATGCACATTGGGAGGATAACAAATACACATACAGTAAAGTACAATTTCCCTTAAGAGCACACAGAGTTCACAGTCAGTCTCAGGCTGGTTTTCACCCTGTCTCTTCAGATCAACAATAAGACTCCCCACTGGCACAGCTATAGGATTAAAATCTCAGCAGATTGGTCAATCCAAAACCTCCAGCGCCCTCTCTGTCCCACCAGTGCTTCATGTCCTTGCCCAAGTAGCTGACACACACGCTTTGAGATTTGATTTATATACACACAGACACTCCTGGGGTAGGCTGGTCAAGGTTCTCTAGCTGTGCCTGCTTCTGCCCAGACTATACGGTAGTACCACCTGCCACCAACCACCCTTATCAGCTACTATAAAGGCTCTTACAAAGGGTGCCCAGTTACAGTTATCCAAATAGTAAGTTGACCAGAACTTTTAAGGCTATTTAGGAGTGGCCTATACAGTATCACCAAATACATATGCAAGCACTCTAAGAGCTTACATATCTCTAAACAAAACTAGCCACAATTAAAAGGTTTAAATATATTAATAATAAATAATAAAAGCTCAAGACAACGCTCATTAACTCAACACAGTGATGATAGAGTTCAGAATCACAGGAAATACTTTAAAACAACATTGCAGGACAGTCTTACATAAATACAGAAAACATTGAGACTAATCTTGCTATATTCCTCTCCATCTCTAAAAGAGATACTATGATCTAATTCTTACTTACAGATCCAGGCAAATAGAGATGAGAAGTGCTGAAGAGATGTTTACAGGTCCAGACCAAAATACAAAATGCACAGACTTTCTTTTTGAGATAGTTAAGTTGCTAACAAACATTTCTGCTGAATCATCTCAGATTACATCATTCTTGTCACCTCTGCCTTAGTTCCCAGGCTAGCAGGAACTTAAAGTTTAACATGTCTCTGTTCAAAATACTTATCTCTCCGAAGCTGACACTTCTCTCTTAGAAGCTTGCCTGAAACTGGAAGTCATAAAACAATTACCTTGGAAACCTGTAATTACCTTTGTTTCCAGACAATAGGAAAGCCTACAACTCTAGACAGTGTGTCTGCTTTGAGCTGAAACAGAAATAACAGAGTCATAGACATGTTCCACTTATTTTCTTAGAGTTTGCAAGTACTCTGTATATTCCAGCCTTTACCAGCAACACATACATTTGCATAGGCAAGTAGGTTATACACATTTCTGCTCTTTTCCAGCAGGGTGCACTGTGTTTACAGTCTTGAAGCTCAGTATAGAACATATAGTTTTTTTACGTTTCTAAGGCAAGCATACAAATCATATTAGTATTTACAAATGACATAGAATTATTTACAAAATTCTATCTAGATGGGCTGGCAGCCTTCACAGTTACAAATAAAGTGCATGTAATTGTTTTCTTCATAACAATAATGGGTGTACACAGTCAATAAAGTGGCTATAACTGTTGGTGGTGGTGGAGGTTGCCTGTGGATGAATGCACCTTATAATCTCATCTGGTCATTTTAAACCATTTTCAATCTGAGTTTGCAGGACAAATGTGGGTATATGGGTGTGTGAATTAATCTGGAATACTTTGGCTGATGTGTATTTGAGTGAAACAAATTTGAAGTATCTCTCTTCATTTTTTATTGACACAGACATCTGAGAAGGATTCTGTCAACAGTGTAGCTATAATTGCTGGATTATGAGTATGTCTGTGTTAATCAGCTCAGCAGGTTCAGTGATTTTTAAAGTTGAAAATATGCTGTATTGAAGATGAAATATAATTTAAAACAATCAGAAAGGTGAATAAAGAATGCATTCATTTATGAATGGTCCTAAAATGTGTTCAGTCAGCCCATGGTTTTGAAAAAAACTCAGAGCCCAAGATACTCATAATACACTTCTGGCCAAATGCATTTTCAGTGAATGTAAGTTACAGGGATAGAAGTTTACTGTTGCTCATGCAAAGTCTGTTTTCAATGTGAGACTGGTTTTCTTTTGATTTGTTTAGGAACTGGTCATCCATGTTTATGCAATAAAATTTGAAATAATAACTTTAAATTAAATCCAAGTCTCTGTAATCATTGTAAAAGTAAAAAAGAAAATAGAGTGCACAATTGGACACTGGAATGGTTACACAGAGCGGGCTGGGCTCATCACCCTGGCTAGGGTCCAATTTGACCATGATCTGGCTCTGCACAAGGCCAGTATACATTTGATGTATGTTCAATATGTATGTTAATGCTTCACCTGTGTGTGTTGTATGCTACTGTACTGTCATGCAGTTATTAATATTGTTCTTAACAAGGCTCACTTCAGGGCTGTATAATGGTTACAGTATACTGCATTCACATCTGTATTTTAATACTCTTATTCAAGTCAGCATGCCCATTAGGGTGCTTACACCATGTTTGAGACACTTCAGAAATAAGTCTAGTCTGACATTTGCTATACTTGCTTATTAGCTGTAGTATTAAGGACATAAAACTGGCATGGATTTTTGTTTTGCCCCGGTCTTACATGGGCTATGCATACATTTGTAATATACAAAAAAATATAACCTAGGCATGTTGATATACATCATAATATTAAGAAACATAAGACTACACTTGACAACTACCTTGATTTATATACATTTTTGCATATGTCATATTAGCATGACTCTTCTGCACGTAGGTATGTGACATCCATTATAGTCCGACAAATGGTAATATGTACTGTATATCATATTGTTATTTTCTTTATCTCTTGGTCAATGTGACACCTCTGTGTATATGTCATGTCCCATTGCATTTTTCTACATACATACATACATGGCATGCATTGACAGTGCCTAACTTTTTCCATCCACAACATGCATGCTGCTTAAAAATGTATATTTTCATCACTTAATACTTTTATTGGAATAATTGCATAGGTGTCCATGATTCTTCTTAATATTTCCACATTGTCACAGGTACACTGCCATAACAGCTGTCAGTATTGTTTCCTAAATATACATAAGGCAATGCCAATCTAACAATTATTTAATCTGTATGTGTGTTCTAACATTAACCATGTGAATGTAATTTATTACCTTTGATCACTCCAACAGTACACATTCCAATGGCACATGACTTCAATACACCTGTCACATATGTGCAGCTAGGCATTCTCAATACAGTCATGTGGGTAACATAAATATTACCAAGCATGCCACAGAACTTGCATAGTGGCAACTATACTTATAGGTTTTATGACTGCAATTATACTAATGATTATCATGTATATAGATATAGAACACATGCTTAGCTTGCTGTGTACAGTCGGATAGAGGGAGCTGTACTCACCAGGAATAAGTATAGAACTAACTCAACAAACAAGCCACTCTAATGGAATCACACCATCAATAGGCTATATACCAAAAGGAAGAAATTCATGGCAAAAAATGAGGAGGTGCAGGACCCAAAAGAATAAAAGTGTTCTCTCCAAACTTAACAAACAGCTCAGAGGACAAATAGTCTACCAAAGCCATTTTTTAGGTAAAATTGGTCTCCCGAGTCAAAGTTGTCTAAAAGCCATTATTTAGTTATGTCTACAACCTCAAAGGCAATACACAACTGTGTGGAGAACTCATTGTCATGGGAACCATCTATACTGAGCCGAATGGAGAGATAACTCAGCAAGCAAAGGAGAGTAGTATTGCTGAAATTGAATTCATCCTCAAGTCCTGGTGAGTACCTTCATAAGCTGGACCCTGTTTTTCACAAAATCTCATCAATATGACACTGATATATAGACTGTATTTTATACAGCATATATCATGGACAGAAGTAGGTCAAAAATTAAAAAAAGATGGTGGGTGCACAAGACCTAGGATAAAAAAAGTGCCAAATCATGGTGGGTGCACTGGTGCCAAGACTAGAAAAAATTATAGTGTAGAATCCTCAAAATATGGAAACATTCCTACAATGAGGCCAGGCCAGGTCCAGGGTGAGAAAGACCACCCTGTTATAGAAGGAAGTAGCAGTCAACAAATATCACAAAAGTAGTAGAAGTAGGTAAAAAATTAAAAAATATGGTGGGTGCACAAAACCCAGGATAAAAAAGTGCCCAATCCTGGTAGGTGCACTGGTGCCAGAACTGGAAAGAAATATAGTGTAGAATCCTCAAAATATGGAAACATTCCTACAATGGGGCCAGGCCAGGTCCAGGGGAAGAAAGGCCACCCTGTTATAGAAGGAAGTAGCAGTCAACAAATATCACAAAAACTGATAGGCCAAAGAACAGCCATAAAGATAACAGAGTGGACTATTAAGGAAAAAAAAAGAAATTCTGTATTGTTACTATTATGCAAAAAGCCCAGAATTTCCAGACACAAGGTATAAAAAAAGATTAAGAGACATACTAGAGAAAAGAAAAATACTTCCATAAGAAAAACTGTCAGAAGTTTCAAATAAACATTTGTGTTCACTAACACAATAGATTGGTGAAAAACATTTTAAGGAGCAAGAAAAAGAAGCATCTGAGGAAGTCCAAAAATATAAACAAAACCTAGAGATTTTTGAAAAATATGAAAAAGAAATATGGGCATGGGAAAGAAAGAGAGATTTTAAATGGTGCAGTATTTATGCAAAGTCAAAAGCCAAATTAATCAATACAAAAAAGATAGTCTTAAAGATATTTGAAGAGAACTAGCATCCAGATATGGAAAATTTCACAATAAAAATATAATATCACAAAGAGGGAATGTAGAACCAATGATTAGATAAATAAAGTAGAAGTTAAAAATAGAAGATGAAGTTATGGAATGCCTGCAAAGTGAAGGATTTGTTGTAGAAGGCCTAATGCAGGTTACATCACAGCATGATGGAACAAGTCCCCAAAGTAAGGAGAAACAGACATCTAAAGAAGAAATATTGATATGGGAATGAAAAGAGATTTAATATGGTATAATATTTATATAAAGGAGAAAGCAAAACTAATCAATACAAAAAGAGCAATACAAAAGGATACCCACATCTCCAGGTTAGTGGCGCAGCATGATGCCCCAGAGATCATCCATGCACAACTATCAGCAGGAAAAACCACATTCCAAGTCATAGCCTGTTATAGATCATCCACTATGTCCCAAGATGCTCACTCAGCATTCCTTGAGGCATTGGAAAATATAAAGGTCCTACCCAACACCATAATTTTGGGTGATTCAACTACCCTGGTATAGACTGAGTGAACTAGCAAAGTTCTAACTCCTATGCCCAGCAGTTCATAGAATTTATAAATTCAAATGCCCTTGAACAACTGGTATGTTCTCCGACTAGAGGGGACAACATATTGGATTTAGTCATCACAAATATGGGCGCCCACTGTACCACACCCATTATCACTCCCTCTCTGGTCAGATCAGACCACAAACTGATAACCCTGGACATCCTCACCTCTCCACCTCCCCCAGCCAAAGAAACTATAGTAAAAAACCTTTCCAAAGTAAACTTCAAACTACTTGTGTCAGAAGTGGAAAGCTTCACTATTCCCTTGCAGAAGGATAATGATATCCAGGATGCAGAATCCTACACCAAGGCATTTTATATACATCTTCAGGATTGCATGGGCCGTGCTATCTCAAATAAAACCAAGACTCCTTCCTCAAGCAAGAAGAAACCAGTCTGGTGGACCCCGGCCATAAGCAAACTATACAATAAAAGGAGGAGACTTATTCAAAAAAAGGCCAAATTTCAAGTAGAAAAATCATCCCTGATCAGCATTAGTAAGAAATTGAGGGCCCACATCAAGTCAACTAAAGCCAGTTTCGAAAAGAAAGTTGCCAAGGATGCCAAGGATAACCATAAGGCCTGCTATGGTTACGTCAAAAACCTATATGGCAATGTTCAGGTCTGTTCTGAGCTAGTACAAAATGGAACAAAATACACTGACCACACTGACATTGCCAACATCTTGGCTGACAGGTTTAGTGCAAACTTCTCCCCCCATCACCACCTACAGGGCCTATTACTATTCCACGGGATTGTGTAACCCCAATTATTACTGATACATTGGTTAATAAGGCTCTATCTAAAGCTAAAAACACTGCCTCCATGGGACCAGATGGTATCCCAGGCTGTGTCATATGCGAGCTCCAAAATTAATTAACCCCGCATCTGAATACCCTGTTCAGTCTCAACCTCTCGACAGGATATGTGCCCATAGAATGGCGCACAGCAATGGTGGTTCTGCTGCACAAGAGTGGGCCCAAAACCGACCCTGGGAACTATCGACCAATAAGCCTGACCAGTCTGATCTGTAAAGCAATGGAGCAAATCATTATGGAACTCATAAATGGAGAGATTGGGAACCTCCGAACACTTGACCCCAAACAGTTCGGCTTTGTCAAGGGCAGATCATGCCTCCTGAACCTGGTGGACTTCTTTGAGACAGTTACTCAGGCTATAGATAAAGGAAAGGAGGTACACATGGCTTACCTTGACCTTGCTAAAGCATTTGACACCATTCCCCATTCGGGTATTATTGATAACTCAGCAACCTGGGCATAGACCCTTACGTCACAAGATGGATCGCAAACTGGCTCTCAGACAGATCCCACAAAGTAAGAGTAGTGGGATCTATGTCCAAATCCAGACCAGTAACGAGCAGTGTGCCTCAGGGCTCTGTCCTGGGGCCCCTCCTGTTTGACATATACTTCTCAGAAGTACAGGCAAGCACTGAAGGGCTATGGCTGACCAAGTTTGCAGGCAACTGCAAACTTGGTGCTATAATAGAGTCTCCAGCTGACATGGATATCCTCCAGAACGGCCTAAATGAGACTGATGCATGGTGTCAAAGCCATGGTCTCAGGCTAAATGATAAAAAATATGTAGTAGTCCCCTTTGGAAAAAACAGAGTACCCACGAACTACCACATAGGAGGTAACCCCCTAAAATCTGAAGAAGTAATAAGGGATCTAGGGACCCAAGTAGATAGTCAGCTTTCCTTTGATAACCATGTTGCCAAGGTTGTTAGAAAATCCTTCTATGTGACCCATCTGATCATGAAAGGGTTCGCATCAAGATCTAAGGATGTAGTGGTGCCCCTCTACTCTTCCCTCATCAGACCCATTATTGAGTACGATGCACCAATTGGAATGTACCTGGCTAGGCATCTCCAGCAGCTGGAGAGACCACAGAGGTACCTCACAAAGAGGATTACTGGCCTCAAACAGTTGCCCTATGCAGCATGATTGAAAAAACTAAAGCTTTTCTCTGTTGCATACCACCTTCTCAGAGGCGATTTCTGTCTAACATACAAAGCCATGTCCAACCCAGTACTGTTGAACATGCTCCAGCTTAGCAAAACCAAATCTACTTGAGCTACACGCTCTAGGGATATAAACCTCAGCACAACAATGAATAGAACATGCTGGAGGGATAGCTTCCCTTTGCAAAGACTTCCTTGCTATGGAACAAGGTCCCGATCTACATAAGACAGAGCCCCTCACTATCACTCTTCAAGAGGAACCTTGACGAGTGGATGGGTAACAGAAAGTTCACACCAGGGATCATACCACCAGCTCTACTAGATATGGGCCAAGGGTACTAGCTGCTAGATCAAGGGCCTAGGGAACTAACCAAAGGGGCAGTGACTACCACACAACGTGGCTGGGCTAATATATGCCTTCGGGCAGATAGCCCAGTACCTACCTATGAACCTATTAACCTAGGTATTTAAAGAGAAATACAGGCAAAGGAATCCAAACATGTTAAACTTTACAGTACAAAAAATAAGAAGACAAAGAGGAAATGTAGAAAAGAAGATTAGTAATGGAGAAGTTAAAGAAATAGCAACTGAGGAAATGGAGTACCTGCGAAGGTGAAGGATTCTGTGTAGAAATCTAACTCACAAAGCACCACAGCAGGATAGAGCAATGGACATACAAATGAAATAGAAACCAATGAAATGGAAAGCAACTGGTCAGTTGCCATATGAAGATATTTTGGAGCCTTCCACAGGAAACTAGTATAAATGTGCACTTGAAACTGGACAGCAAGGGAAGGAGCAGAAAACTGAGGCAACTCTGACACAGTCAATGTTGAGAAGTGATAGGTCAGTGAGTTCCCATATGGCAGAGCAACAGATGACACAGGATGAAACTGAAGAGAATACGCCACAGGAAGATGCTATAGAACTTTCTATAGAATGCCTGCAGGAAATGGAGAACAAAAAATGTGCCTTCAGTTTAGACGAAAATAAGCTAAGAGAAGAGTTGCTTGATTTAATAGAGATCGACATATTAATGTCAATTAAAGAAATAGACTGCAGAAGGTCAATAAAACCCAAAGTCAGAAGTTTGATAAAACAAATGAACACAGTAATTAAGACTGTGCATAGAGACCCATGCAATATAATGGAAGTAAACAGGATATATTACTGTGCAGCTAAGGTAATAACAGATACAATGCTACCACAAGAACACAGAGTAACAAGGGAAAAGAAGGGGAGAAATTGAATACTGTAATGGAAGTATCGAATAGAGACAACTACAAAGCAATTAAGACAAGAAGTGTCATTATTTGAAGGAGTATAGAAGAGGGAACAGATCAACAAAAATACTCAGAAAGATAGACATGATAAAAGCAATGCACTGTATTATAATGGATCTGGATTTATCATGCACTATCGCAAATAATAAGCTAAAAATATCTGCACAGGCAGAAAAACTTAGAAGATATACAAATAAATATAAAGGAAAAGTACAAAATAAGCAACTTGTTTATGACCCAAAAAAGTTTTATAGAGAATTGGGAAACAAGGTAAAAGGAACTGAAAGACTACCAAAAAAAGAAGAAATAGATATATTTTGGAGAATCATTTATGAAGATCCTGTAGAACATAACAAAGATGCTACATGGACAGAAGAAGTACAAGAAAGAATAAGAAGTTTAAAGGTGCAGGATATGAAATGGGATGAAATAACAGCCAGAGAGATTGAAACAAAGTTAAAAAAAAACTCTAACTGGAAAACCCCAGGCTAGAAGCAATACCTAATTTCTGGTTAAATTTATTAACATCTTTGTACAAAGATTTAGCCATAAGTAAGAACTATTTTATATGCGCACCCTGAACAGACACCAACCTGGCTAATAACATGAAAAACAGTGTTCCTACAGAGTGAACCTGCAAGCTACTCTAAAAATTATAGACCAGTGACTTGCCTTCTGACAACCTATAAACTATACACTGGAATTGATACCGACAGAGTTTATAGTCATTAGAAGAAAATTCAATTATGGCAAAAGAACAAAAGGGCAATAAAAGAAAGTAATGTGGAACAAAGGATCATTTGCTGTTCAGTAAAGTCATAGAGGAGAACTGTAAAAAAGGGAAGAATATAAGAATTGCATGGATTGACTACAAAACAGCAGTTGATAGTATCCCACATTCATGGATAAAAAGAGTGCTTAAAAATGTATAAGATGCATCCTTCTCCAATAAACTACACCACACCGACCATGAAACAGTAGCAAATGACTTTACAGTTAAGCCATGATAAAGGGCAAATTATTATTCCAGGGATAAAAATCCAAAGGGGGATATCCCAGGGTGACTGTCACTGTTGTTCTTTTGTCTTGCCATTAACCCTTTAAGCTGTCCACTTAACAGATTAGGTCATGGCTATAATTTGGCTCCAAGAAAGCAACAAAGTGTAAAGATTTATCTTCTCTTTGTTAATGATTTAAAACTGTATAACTCAGATAAGGAACTGAAAGCACAACTGCAAGTACTCAAAAAAAATTTCAGATGATATATAAGAATGTCATTTGGTCTTGATAAATGTGCAAAAGCAACCTTTAAAGCAGGAAAGCTGCAGCACCAAGAATACATCAGTTTGGGACTAGAATGTAATATAAAAGAACTTCAGCAAGAGGGACTGTATAAATATTTGGGAACTGATGAAGGATCAACAATAAAACGTGAACGAATGCAAATAAAACTTAATAAGGAATATTTTAAAACACTTAAATTGATCCTGAAAACAGCATTGACATCTAGGAACAAATTTCAGGCTGTAAACCAATTTGCTCTTCCTGTCATAACTTACAGTTTTGGAATGACTGGCTGGCTCCAACAGGCGTTGGATAGACTAGTCAGAAAAACAAGAAGGATTTTTCATGCTCATCAAATGATTTACAAAAATCAGTGCATACCAAGATTATATATTCCCTGTTCTGAAGGAGGTGTGGGCCTCCTTGAAATTGATTACATGTATAGATCTTAGTCATGGGGCTGCATACATATCTGCTGAACTCACAAGTCCCAAATACAGTGAAATATCTGAAACATGAGGAAAATAAATCTAAGATTACTTCCCTTCTTAGTCTAGCAGAAGCATACCAGCATCAAGCGGGAATGGAAATCATACCAGAAGTAGATAAAAATCAGGCAGCAACTGAGTATGACAAAAAAACAAAAGAAAGAATATAAGGTGAAGGATCAGCTGAGAAGGCAAGTGTGAAGATAAGTGAAGGCTGCCAGCTTATCTAGATACACATTTTTGTAGATAATTCTGTCATTGTAAATATGAGTATAATCCACAGGCTTGTCCTCTTAAATGTAAGAAAATTGTGTTAAATTTTGAACTTCAAAAATGTAACCACAGTGCATTATTTTGGAGGAAAGCTGATACGTCAAGCATTGTATGACTGTTTGATCTCAAAGCTTGGACACATAATGTCTGGAATGAGGGATTTCCTCTATTGTTTTGAGACCAGAGTTAATTGCCAGATTTTACATATATAATGTATTTTATTGCTGTAGTTTCCTGGCCAGGTGCAAGATCAAAGAACTGTTAAAACTCTTGAGTTTCTCTTAGCCTGGAAACCAGAGAAGAATGATGTAATCCAAAATGAGTCAGCAGTGATGTGTTATTTTTAAGACTTTCTCAGAGAGAGAGAGAATCAGAGCATTTTGCATTTGTCTTCAGAACTGACCACTCACCAGCACTTGCTTTACTCTGTCTATATGTAAGTAGGATCTTAGATTTTAGTTTTTCTCTTAAGAAATAGATAGAAAATAATAAGTTTAGACTGGCTGTTTTCTATATTTATGTCAGACTATTCAACAATATTATTTTAAGCATTTCCTGTGATTTCTGAACTCTTGACTATGCAATGTGTTGAACTGAGAAGATTTGTCTTGTGTTTTTATTATTATTAAATATTTTAAACATTTTGGCTGTGGCTGTTTTGTGTGGAGATAATTTAAGCTCTAGAGTACATTGCATGTATATAGTGATACTGTACAAAGCCACTCCAAATAAGCCTTACTGTTCATCCATTTACTATTTGGATAATAGTATTGCACAGTATAAATGGGACACCCTTTGGTAAGGGCCTTTTTAGTAGCTGATAAGAGTAGCTGGTGGCAGTGATTACTACCTTATAGATTAGCAGGAAGGAGCATAGCTGGAGAACCTGTGCCAGCCTTCCCCAGGAGTGTCTGTGTGTTTGTATATAACTCATATCTCAAAGTGTGTGTGTATCAGCTACACTGGTTGGACAGAGAGGGCACTGTTGGTTTTGGCTTGACTACTCAGCTGAGATCTGTACCCTATAGCCAGTGGGAAGTCTTATTGGGGATCTGGAGAGAAAGGGAGAAACCAGCCCCAAACTGGCGGTGATCTCTGTGCTCTTAAGGGAAATTGGACTTTACTGTGTGTGTATATTTATTATCCTTCCCAATGTGGATGCCTCTCACTGGTGTTAGTGGTAAGGATTGAGGATCCTTGACTACTGGTCTAGTGCACGTGTCACATATTAATTGGTTGGCAGTGGTGGGATAGTGAATTCCTGTAGCTTGTGTACAGTGATCACTGAAGGTGTTTTTGTACTGTATATCAGCCACACAGTGAATATTCAGACTTCATATCACAACTGTTTTATTTATTTTGTGAGTTTAATCAGGGAGAGCAGGCAAGCATGCCAGCAGAGGATTATGGCAAGCTGACAATGAGCCAGTTGGCTGAGATGTGCCAGGCTAAGGGACTGGTGCATGGAAACCTGACTAAGGCAGACATGATTGCAGGTTTGTTCACAGCTGCATCAGAAAACAGCAATCAGGAGGAGGATGATCAGACTGGCTGTGGAGATGTACAAAACTCGGAATGGACAGCTCAGCCTTTCTACAGAGGACTTAAAAATCTATCTGGAGCTAATGAGACTTGAGTTGGAGGCCAGGCATTTGGAAACAGAAGCAGGAGAGAGACTGAGATGTCTACAGGCTGAGGAGAATGAGAAACTGCTATACCTGGAAGCTGAGGAGAAGGAGAGACAAAGGCAACACAAAAAAGGAGATGATGACTCTTCGCCAGAGTCATGGAGGTAATGGGAAAGGAAGTAACTGGACCCCAGAAGCACAAAAAATAAGTAAATTTCTTCCACAGTTTACAGTGGGGGATAATTTTGATAGCCTCATTCATATGTTTGAGAGGATATGTAAACAGTATGATGTTGACCAAAGGCGCTGGGAATGGTTCCTGACCTTCTTACTCCATGGTAAAGCTGTAAATGTACTTTACAAATTATCTGATATTGACTGTTTTAACTATAATGCTGTAAAGAATTGTTTGCTAGATTTTTTTAAGTTAACACCTGAAATTTATAGGAAAAGGTGTCATGAGCATAGACGCAGGGCAGATGAAAGTGTGTGTGAATATGTTGCTGAACTGAACACTTATTTTCATAGGTGGGTGAGTGGATATCAGGTAACCACTTTTGAAGAGCTGGTAGACTTTTTGGTGAGGGAACAAGCCCTTAGCACTTTGCCTGAGGACATGAGGATTGAGTTAGCTGATAAACAATGCGCTACTTCAGATGAGTTGGGGAAGAGGGGAGACCTATACCCTAGCAAGCAGGGAATCCCCGCACAGGAAAGGGGCCCCCAGGACTGCTCATGGTTGCAAAGGAACCCATGGTGGGCAGCCCTGACTGCCTCAACAGAATCTGCCAGTATTGAGGGAAGCCACTTGTCCAGGTACATGTCCAGGACCTAGGGTTAAATGTTTTGAATGCAACCAGTGGGGCCATGTGGCATACAGATGTCCACAGAGGCAAGGTGAGGAACAAAAGGTGAGAGAGCCAATAAGTGGGAATGATAAAATGCCAATAGTAGGTTGTCTCAAGACAACAAGGGTACTGAACTGCCATCCTGCACATTACCTGATATGGAAGGATTTGGATGAAGCAGTACAATGTGCTTCTGCAGTTACACGCAGTCAGGCTAGGAGACAAGTATGAGGGTCTGGTAGCCTGGGGGAGACCCAGACAGACCACATACTTGCAGCCAGGACTGGTGAGGTGGTTACTTCAGGGAGGGAGCTACAATATAGCAGTGAGACTGAAGGAGAACCACAGCTGCTTCTGGGTACTGATGTTTCCTTGGACCGAGTGACTGCAAGGGTAGAGATGAGTAGTAGTACCCAGGCTGACAGTGAAGCACCACTGTCAGAGGAGGCCAGACTTCCTGTGGAAGGGGAGCTGGGAAGGGTTACAAAGAGAGAGTTGAGACAGGCTCAGCTGTCAGACCCTACATTAGAAGGCCTGAGGCAGGTAGCTAGTGAGGCACCTGATTCTCAACGGAAGGGGGAATCTGTATAGTGGGACAAACAGGTACTGTATAGAGAGTGGACCCCTGAGGGAGGGTTAGAAGGTGAGAGAATACAGCAGTTGGTAGTTCCTAAAGCCTACCATCTGGTGCTTCTAGTCATAGCCCATAATATTCCCTTTGCAGGTCATATGGGCATAAAACATACAAAGAGATGTATTATGCAGAACTTCTATTGGCCTGGAATTTCCAGAGATCTAACTGGTTACTGCAGGACCTGTTAGCAGTGCCAAAAGGTAGGCAAGGCAGGAGACAATGTGAAAGCTCCTTTGATCCCTTTGCCTGTGAGTGAGGAGCCATTTCTGAGGGGAGCTATGGATATTGTAGGGCTTTTGAGTACCCCAAGTTCCACAGTGAAAAGGTATATCCTAGTGGTAGCAGATTATGCTACAAGATACCCTGAGGCAGTGGCTTTGTCCTCCACTGAGGCAGAAAAGGTGGCAAATGCTTTGTTAGAGATTTTCCACAGGGTAGGTTTCCCAAAAGAAACACTGACTGACAGAGGTTTCAATTTCATGTCAGACCTGCTGGCTTGTCTGTGGAAGTACTGTGGGGTGAAGCACTTGAAGACCACCTCCTACCATCCCCAGACTAGTGGTCTTGTTGAGAGGTCAAACTCTACAATCAAATCCATGCTACGGGCATTTGCAGATCAGTTTAAGAGGGAGTGGGAAAAATATTTGCCCCATGTGTTGTTTGTTTACAGAGAGGTTTCCCATGAATCCATGGAGTTTTCACCCTTTGAGTTGCTGTATTGGCATATGGTGAGGGGACCTCTACATTTAATTTGTGATGAGTGGGAAGGTGAGTGTGAATCTCAGAAGGAGTCTGTTGTGGCATATGTCCTAAACTTCAGGAAAAGGCTCAGGGAACTCAATGGCTTGGCCCAGGAGAACCTAGCAGAAGCCCAACAGCAGAAAAAGGTCTGGCATGACAGGAATGCTCAAGCTTTTGAGCATGCTGTAAGGCAGCAAGCAATGGTTCTCATTCCTGTCAGATGCAACAAGCTGCAAGCAGCTTGGGAGGGACCCGACAAGGTGGTAAGAAAGGTTAGTGCTGTTAACTTCATGGTAGAATTGCTAGGCAGGAGGCAGGGGCACAAATTGTACCATGTTAACATGATGAAAATATATTATGTTAGGGAGGCCCTTGTGCTGAGTATTTGCAGTGGACTGCATGAGGAGTCTGAGGAATATCTGGTGATTGATCTCCTCAGTAAGGATCGGACTGACACCTCAGTGGAAGGGGTAGCAATATCCCAACAGCTATCTCCTACTCAGGTTCAAGAAATATGAGCAGTGTTACAGGAGTTTGGGGACATATTCACTGGGAAACCAGGGTGCATCCACCAGGTGCAGCACCAGGTGGATACAGGTCCCCAAAGGCCTATTAGGCAGGTCACTTATAGGGTGCCTGCGAGAGTCAAACAGACTCTGAGGGGGGGGGGATGCAGGAGATGTTGGAACTAGGGGTAATTCAAGAGTCCAACAGTCCCTGGGCCTCCCCTGTGGTGCTGGTGTCAGAGAAGGATGGCAGCATCAGGTTATGTGTGGACTATAGTAAATTAAATAGTCACTCAGAGTCAGATACTTACCCCATGTCTAGGACAGATGAGGCCCTAGACCAGCTAGGTGTGGCTAAGTATCTTACCACCATTGATCTAACTAAGGGTTACTGGTAGGTGGCCTTGACTCTCAGTGCTAGAGAGAGGTCAGCCTTTTTGACTCCTTTTGGCTTGTATGAGTTCACAAAAATGCTCTTTGGGATGAAAAATGCCCCAGCAACTTTCCAGAGGCTGGTAGATCATATCCTAGCAGGAGCAAGAGGGTTTGCCCTTGCTTAGCTGGATGATATTGCTGTCTACAGCCATTCCTGACTTGAGCCCTTTCAGCATGTCAGGGAGGTGTTGGGCAGACTACAGAGGGCAAGGTTGACCATTAAGGCCAGCAAATGTCAGGTGGGTATGGCAGCGGTCTCCTACCTAAGACAAAGAGTGGGGAGTGGTAAGATCAGGCCAGAACCTGCCAAAGTGGAAGCCATTCAGGCATGGCCTGCAACTGTTACCAAAAAGCAGGTGAGGACATTTTAAGGGACAGCAAGGTACTACAGTAAGTGTGTCCCCAGTTATAGTATCATAGCTGCTCCCCTCACAGATCTGATAAGGAAGAACAGGCCAGATAATGTAGTGTGGAGCACAGAATGTGTGCAGGCATTCCAGAAACTTAAAGAAGCTTTGGGAGGACCTCCTGTGTTAGCCAGTCCAGATTACAGCAAATAATTTGTTGTGCAGCTGGATGCTTCAAACCATGGGGTGGGGGCTGTACTTAGGCAGATTTCTTCAGAGGGAGAAGTGCACCCAGTGGGTTTACCTCAGTCGTAGGCTTCAACCCAGGAAGGAATGCTAAGCAGCTCTAGAAAAGGAATGTCTAGCCATAGTGTGGGCACTGCAGAAACTTCAGCCTTATCTGCATGGAAGAAAATTCACTGTAGGTACAGATCACAATCCCCTAACACGGTTACACCGAGCTATCCAGCAAAATGGCAAGTTGCTAAGATGGAGCCTAGGGTTGCAAGCATATATGTCAGTGCAGTACCACAGTGGGATTAGCAATGCCAACACAGATGTGCTCTCGAGACAGGGAATGGGGTAAGGTATACTCAGATAGACCTAACCCTCTTAAGCAATGTTTCTCAAGGTTCACTTGAAAAACTAGCTTGAATTCTCAGGGGGGGGGGGGGTATGTGACGATATGTGAAAGCTGCCAGCCTAGCTAGATAGAATTTTGTAGATAATTCTATGTCATTGTAAATATGAATATAATCCACAGGCTTGCCCTCTTAAATGTAAGAAAATTGTGTTAAATGTTGAACTTTAAAAATTAAGCCACAGTGCACTCTGCTGGAGACATAATATCTGGACTGAGGAAATCCTTCTATTGTTTTGAGACCAGAGTTAGTTGCCAGATTTTCCATATATAATATATTTTATTGCTGTAGTTTCCTGGTCAGGTGCAAGATCAAAGAAATGTTAAAACTCTGAGTTTCTGTTAGCCTGGGAACCAGAGAAGAATGACATAATCTAAAATGAGTCAGCAGAGATGAATTATTTTTAAGACTTTCTCAGAGAGAGAGAGAGAGAATCAGAGCATTTTTTCATTTGTCTTCAGAACTGACTACTCACCAGCACTTGCTTTTCTTTATCTGTAAGTACGATCTTAGGGTTTGTCTTAAGAAATAGATAGAAAATAGTAAGTTTAGACTAGCTGTTTTCTATATTTATGTCAGACTATTCTGCAGTATTATTTTAAGCATTTTCCTCCTGTGATTTCTGAACTCTTGACTAGCACTGTGTTGAATTGAGAAGATTTGTCTTGTGTTTTTATTATTTATTATTAAATATGTTTAAACCTTTCAGCTGTGGCTGTTTTGTGTAAAGATAATTTAAACTCTAGAGTACATTGCATGTATATAGTGATACTGTACAAAGAGACTCCAAATAAGCCTTGCTGTTCGCCCACTTACTATTTGGATAATAATATTGCACAGTATAAATTGGACATCCTTTGGTAAGGGCCTTTTTAGTAGCTGATAAGAATAGTTGGTGGCAGTGATTACTATCTTATAGAATGGCAGGAAGGGGCATTGCTGGAGAACCTGGGCCAGCCTTCCCCAGGAGTGTTTATGTGTTTGTATACAACTCATATCTCAAAGTGTGTGTGTGTGTGTGTGTGTGTGTGTGTGTGTGTGTGTGTGTGTGTGTGTGTGTGTGTGTGTGTGTGTGTGTGTGTGTGTGTGTGTGTCAGCTACTTGGGCAGGGACATGAAGCACTGGTTTGGCAGAGAAGGTACTGGAGGTCTTGGCTTGACTAATCAGCTGAGATCTGTACCCTACAGTTGTGCCAGTGGGGAGTCTTATTGGGGATCTGGATTGAAAGGGAGAAACCAGCCCCAGACTGACTGTGATTTCTGTGTGCCCTTAAGGGAAATTGTACTTTTCTGTGTGTGTATTTGTTATTCTTCCCAGTGTGGACACTTCTCACTGGTGTTAGTGGTGAGGATTGAGGCTCCTTGATTACTGGGCCTTTGCACGGGAATTATAGCAAGAAATGTGGAAAATGCATAAACTCCTGGAAGAACCTCATGTTGATCAGGATCGAACACAGGAATAGCTAAGGAGAGGCGAATTCAAACCAAAAGATGAAAAGTTAATATTGGCATCCCAAGATAGTGGGCTTCTTACATGTTAGTTTACAAAATCCATTGAACTTGTGGAAGAAACAGATAAATGTAGGTTTTGTAAAACAGAACTGGAAACAGTTGGACACCTTTCTGCTGGTTAGAAGGATTGTATACTGAAAGTCATAATAATGTGGCAAGATTGTTGCATAGGGGATTCTACAAACATTATAACACTAGAAACATGAGCCAGAAAGCATCATAGAAAATGATGAAGTCTACATCACAAGGGATAACTCATTACCAACAGTTCAAAAGATAGATGCAAGAAAACCAGATATAGTGGTCCATGAAAAGAACACAAAAGTAGCATTGATCATTGAAATTGCTACACCCAGTGACTACAATGTCTTGCATACAGAGAGACCCAGTGTCATAAAATATCAGGATTTGAAGGCAGAAATGAGAGCAATTTTGTTAGAAATATACACAGACAGTTCCAATATCAGTAGAAGCAATGGGTCTTATAAAAAGACTTTAAAATCGTATTTAGATATGTTACCAATGGATCTACATTACATGGTCAACATTTCAGAATGTCGACCATATAATTGACTTTCAAAATGCTGACCATGTAAAAACAAAAAAAAAACACAACTATCACTTACCTTCACACTGCTTGCAGGGGGCAAGCCCCCCTGTACTCCCCTTGGGGGGCTCCACCCACTCACACCCCCAGAACTTAAATATACCAACTCTGAGATCGCACTACATTGTGGAAGATGGAAATCTTTCCATTCTGCACTGTACGGAAATGCTGGTTCCGCATGGTCAACATTTCGGAAGTCGATCATATGGTCTTGGCCATATGGTCTTCAACTTTCTAAAATGTCGACTATGTGAAGGGGATGCATTACCAATGCATATAACTCCATACAAATCACAGAAAGAGTTATTACTGGACACATTGCTGGTACTGTTAAGAACACTTCTGGGTGACATCAAAGATTGAAATAATACTAATTTCATGAACTTTAATCATACTTTGACTTAGGAATGGGGGTCCATTCCCATCATGGTATTAGAAATCCAAAAGATTTGGAGAAATTAAAAGAGCCAGAAGATACAGCAATGGCTGGCTCATTCAGCTCCAACCTTCCCCCCTCTCTCCTCTGCAATCTCCCCTCAGGAAGTACCATCAAATATAACTCCCTCTACCATCATTAGGAAACAGGTTCTCAATGTTCTCTCTAAGGCCAAGAACATTGCAATGATGAGTGCTGACAATATTCCAGGCTTCCTCTAAGTAGCACCAAACATGATTTTTCAGTCCCTCTAAAATTGCTGATCTCCTGATCACCTCCAAATGGCTTTTTGCCTCATGACTGAAGAACAGCAACCATCCCTCTGTACAAAGGTGGGCCATCCACAGACTGTGGAAACTACAAACCCATACGTCTCACTAGTCTCATCTGCAAAGCCATGGAAAGAATTATCATAGAAATGATCAGTAATGATATAGGAAACCTCTAGGCACTGGACCTAACCCATTTTAGTTTCATCAAGGGCATGTCAGGCCTATTCAACCTGTTGGACTTCTTTGAGAAGGTCACCGAAGCAATGGATGAGGACAGAATGGTTCATACTGCCTGTGTTGACTTGGCCAAGGCATTTAACACAATCCCCCACTCAGGCATTGTTGACATACTCAAGAGGTTAAGTGTAAACTTTTATGTTACCAAGTGGATAGCCAGTTGTCTAACAGACAGGCTCCAGGAAGTTATAATTAGAGAGACAGCCTCTACAAAGAGATCACTCACCAGCAGAGTCCCTCAGCGATTGTTCCTGGGACTGCTTCTTTTTGTCATTTACTTCTCTGAAGTCAAGGTTAATGTCATGCATCATTAGCTGACCAATTCTGAAGATGATTTCAAAATGGGAGTAGTCACAAAATCCTGCACTGGCACTATTCCTCTCCAAGAAGGGCTGACATAGACAAATAACTGGTGTCTGAGTTGTGGACTAAAACTTAATGCCAAGAAATGCAGAATGGTATCCCTTGTAAAGTCATCCACCTCTGATAATTACCATTATTGACAACACACCCCTAAGAGTCGACCCAGTAGTCAGAGACTTGGGGATACACATAGACAGTAATCTAGCCTTTGACCATCATGTGTCTATAGTAGTGAGGAAATCATGTTGTACAACTATTAAATAAAGGTATAGTGGCATGGCATCTAGGTCAAAGGATATCACTGTTCCACTGTATTTGGCATTCATTATACCTATCCTTGCTTATAGTACCCCATTTGGTCTGTACCTAACAAGGCACATCCAACAACTGGAATGTCCACAGAGGTTCCTCACTTAAAGAATACAGGGTGTAAATAAAATATTATATGCAGATTGTCTCAGAGCCCCATCCCTGTATTCTGTTTCCTACAGGTTGTTGAGCGGAGATCTATCCGTGGCATACAAGGCATTATCAGACCCCACTCTAAGGGACCTCTTGCATATTGGCAAAACAAACGGTGCCACAATTATTCAGTCTAAAGACTTCTACTTTGCCTGTGATATAAATAGGACCTGCTGGAGAGATGGGTATGTATCTCTGAAACTACCCCTTCTGTGGAAGAGGCTCTCCATCCATGTGAAACAAAGTTTATCCCTAACCTAATTTAAGTGAACCTTGAAGGATTGGATGTTGGAAAGGAAATTCATCTCTGGTTTGTCACCTATGTCTCTAATGGGAAAAGTGAGCCTGTAATTGGTTCATCTCTTGGGCCCATGCTTGTAAATGTTTCATCTCTCAAGTCCCTGCTTACACTTACCAAGGGTAACAGAATTCATCAGAGATTTGGGATGCATGTCTAGGCTTGAAAAGGCCCCAGTGGCTGTTAGGCTAGTACACACCTATGAGCCTATAAATGTATAATAACCTTTCTGTGGTTACAAGTGACAACAAAATGCAGTTTTGTTATATACATGATGAACTGGGGAATACAGCATACTGTTGGCTACAACAGATAACTTTTTGTGTACATATCTGATATGCAATAACTGTAGTATATGCAAGTATCCACTAATGTACTTATTCCCCTTACTAACTATTGTCTCAACTCAGCATTTTATAGACATTTATCACATTTACTTCCCTTAGTTACACTGTAGCTTTGTGTCCCTGACACATTTTTGTTAGCATTTCCATTTGTATTTATGTATTTGAGTCAATAAAGTGAACAAGGTTACTTTACTACATCAACATAAATATTTTTGTCAGAAATGCTCTTTGTGCATTAATCACATTTATTATCTGAATGCGTTTTACCCATTTAGCTTGCCCTGCTTCTTGTCTGTGCACTAATCCCTATGTCCGAGTACAGTTTTGCCATTTACCTTCCCCTGCATCTTCTTCCATTGGTCTTACCTTGTCTTGTGCTGTCCACATATGCCCACTCACAAAGTTAACCTGCAGGCAACATCTTTTTTTTTATTATTGTGTTCAAGCCTCTGTGCACCTATTTGTTGCTACTAACACTTGTGCTGACCACCAATAGTTGCTGCTGAATGTGGAGGCTTGCTTTTCAGCTTGCATATTCAATGAGTAGTGCTGCTAATTCTGCTAACATGAACAACGTGTGTAGGCTTAGTGTGAAGTGCACATGACTGTTAATGAATCCACAGGAATATTAAAATTGCTTTAATAGTAAAGTATTTGCCAGTGTTACAATTATCTAATCAATAATAACACCCAGACTAGTCTGAAAGCACGGTACTACCTGTAGAGCAATTGGCACGACCTGAAAGGGTGGGGACATTAGAATGGCAAGGCACAAATCCTGGTTGGGGTTCATGGTACTGCAACTTTTGTATATGATAGATAAGAATCCAGTCTGGTTTCATCAACTGGGTACATTTAGCAGATGCTGGCCTTGACATGTGTATCTTGTACTACAAGCTTATTCTGCATTTGATGGTGGAATGAGTAAATAGAATGATATTTCAATGAACGAGAGAGAGTGAAAGACTTGTCAGGAAGGGCAGTAAACAATGTATATTAGTAAAAAGAAAAGGATTGTTGGCATAAGTGTAGCAGACCTCTCATTCGAACACCTTTGAGAATATTGCCAAAGAAAGGTTTAATGACATAAAAGAGGTTTTAACAAGGTTACACAGACAACTAGTAAAAAAGTATATATACTGGAACAGCCGACTAAATAAAATTGAATAAAACTCCGTTCCAAGCTGCAGCAAACAGTAGAAACACCACTCAATTCCAAACTGCAGAAAACAGTTAGAACCACCAGCACACCAATGTACGACCACCTTCTTTTAACAATTTATTGATAAAAAATTCCACCGGTTGAGCGCTTTCATCTAATGCTAGACTTCATCAGAACAATGTGTGTTACCCAAAAACTTATTTAAATACACAGTCAGTAAATCACATGTTTAAAACTCATCAGTACATTAAAGTGCTAGTGCCAGTATTACCCAACCATTATAAAAACTAAAACGTATGCTTATAAATTTTAAAAAAATCATTTCAAACTACATACCATATTACTATTAATAATACATATAATATTATATGAAAAATTCATTTGTTTAATTAAACCTCCTTGTACAATATGATTTAATAATGTTCACATGGTAAGGTAAATTACCATCCATAGCCATAATGCACTACTAAAACAGTCAAATTAAGACAATTATCAATACTAAAATAGTTGACTTTAATATTTTCTATCTGCTTCTAAAATGGGTCTAATAGAAAGGTACTCATTAATACCTGGGGCGACCGAGGCATTTAATCTTATTTGCCATCTGGCTTCCCTTTCACTCACTACCTTTTTAATGTCCCCACCCCGGGGGTTATACCTAACCAATTCTAATATTCCAAACTGAAACTCAGAGCATTCTTTATTACTATTAAGATGTTTCCATAGGGCATTTTTCTCATCCCCTTTTTTAATACTATACTCATGCTCGTATATCCTATTCCTCAAGCACCTGATGGTTTTGCCTACATAAAAACTTGGGCATTTAGTACATTTAGCTAAATATATCAGGTGCTTGGATCTACAATTGCCTTTCTGGAAAATTATCTTGGTCTCATTTATATCCTGAAGTGTGATAGTCGAAAAGTTGATTATATATGGACACTGCTTGCAAGTCCCACATTTCTGGGTTCCCTCTAAGTGACCATTCTGGGTCCTGTTTTTTATTTCCAATAGTTTCTTCATATTAATACCATTTCTGTAAATGAACTCTGGTTTGTCCCCCACTAATGTAGAGATCTTACTCTCAACCTTCATTATACCCCAATACTTCTGTACTATATTCTTGATTTCACTACTGTGGGGAGCATATTGCAGTACACAAGCTTTACCATATTTATCGTTGTCAACCTTTTCGTTTCTTCTCCTCTCAGGACAATCATTTTGGTTAGACATTTTACTTCCCAACAAGGGTTTATATTTATTCCCCCATTGCCTCTTAACATAACGCGTGACATCATTAATTAGATTAGCAGGATATCCCCTATTACTAAAATATTTCCCTATCTTGTCCAGCTCATTGTCAAGATCTATGACTTCAGATGTCATCTGGGCCGCCCGTATGGCCCTTTATTATATTCCTTTTTTGCATCATGGGATGATTACTATTAAACTGAAGATAGGAATTACTGAATGTGTCCTTCCTAAATATATTCGACTTGAATTTCCCATTATCTAATGTTATTTTGGTATCTAAATAGGAGATGCAACCTTTTTCTACACAAAAAGTGAACTTTAAATACTCACTACATGAATTTAGATACAATTTAAACTTGTCCACATCTTTCAAACTTCCTTTCCAAATGACAAAAATGTCATCCAGGAACCGCAAATAACATCCCATGTGTCCAAACCATTCGGACTTAAAGATGAATTCTTCCTCCCAGTCCAATAAAAACAAATTTGCAAAGATCGGGGCACATGCAGCACCCATGGCCACCCCTTTCTTTTGCCTAAAGTACTCCCCCTCAAACAAGATGTAATTATGGGTGAGAACTATATCCATGAATTCAAGAATTAAAAGGGTTTTCTCCCAAGAAAGATCCCCTTTGTTCTTAATGCTTTCTTGAAATCTAGACATTCCTTCAGATTTGGGGATGCTGGAAAACAAGTCCACCACATCGATGGTTATTAGCCATTCTGCTCCTTTGGCTATCTCTGGTTGTAACCTACTCAAAAAATCCCATGAGTCGATGACTACATGGGAAATGTTTTTATAAAGGGGTTTAAGCCACCTATCTATAACCTTGCCAAAGGGGAAAGTTTTGGATAGATTCCCTGATATTATGGGTCTGAATGGAGGATTCTGGATATCTTTATGCACTTTAGGGATCCCCACTATTGTGCTTATAGTGGGGTATTCTACCTTCAAATAGTTGTACAAGTCACCATCTATTCTATTTTCAACTACCAAATCTTCTAATATAAGGTCTATCTTGTGATATCCTATGTTCACCTCATTAAGGGATGCTATTTCATAATTGCCAGAATTAAGGAGAATGCTGTTAATTTTGCTTATATAATCTTCCTTATAATATAGAACTGCTCCCCCACCCTTGACGGGTTTCATTAATCTAATGCTGTTGTCACTTTGAATCTCCCTTAATACAGCATATTCTTCTTTTGTAAGGTTGAATTTCGTTTTTTTAAATCTGTTATTACTAGCATATAGATATATTTTGTCTATAACCAATTTCTCATATAACCCTAGTAGATGGTGTAGGGGGGGGGGTGTAAAACTTCTGGCCTTTCTAAATTCACTGAGTTCTTTATTAGGTTTACCATCGAACAACAGCCCCAAATTCAATTTTCTAATGTATTTTTTAATATCCACTACATACTCCTCTAGTTTGAAATGTGTATTAGGTATGAATTTCATCCCTTTACTTAATAGGGTGAACAATTCCTTTTTAGGTTCCATGTTGGTGTAATTGTAAATAGTGAAATCTCCCCTTGTAAACATGATACCATTAACCTTCACTATTTCTTGTTCATTGTCTGTAGAAGGGGTACTATTAGACATACCTAATTCCTGTTGTAGTTCCCTCTCTTTATTCCATTCTCCTTTTGTCTGTGTCTGTCCATTTCCTCCCACCCCATTTCTTCCTCTAAAAAAATATTATTATACTGGTATCTCCCCTTGTAAACTTCTTTGTTAGTTTTATTTGTATGATAATCCATAAATCTGTCCCTGCTGTTTTATTGTCTATTCCGGTTACACAGAGATTATGGCTTGGTTATTGCCAGAGATTGAAAGAAAACAATTGGATATGTGGTGGTTTGGTTATAAGAGGAGGAAAGGAAAAGTTTGGATTTATGGTGGGTTTTTTTTTTTTTTTTTTGGTACTCTGAAGGGCCCTCCCTTGCTAATGCAATTGGAGAATCAGGGAAACTTCTGTTAGGAATCCTGGACATAAGAGATCCATGTTGTCCAACAGTGTATCAGTGTTCATAGCAGTCCATAGCTCAAATCATGGAATTCCAAATTAATTGGTATTGGCCAACTGACAGATTACTGAACATCATACAGGATGTCAGGCTGTGGCTTGAATGTCCATTCTTGGACTGTGGTTGGATAACTGCTACTTTACTTTGAATTGGATATAGCAGAATGGCTGTTCTTTACATCCTGGGTTCCAAAGAAATATTTTGCATTGACATGAGTAATGGACAAATCCAGTGCAAATAATATGGTTATATATGAAGAAAGAGTAGTTGGCTGTTGTACATTAATAAAGAGCAGTGAAGCAATAAGGTATTTCTGTGGTTATTTCATGGAAGGAGAAAAGGCATGAGCAACCGCCTGATATACAGTATGCATCTTTCTGACCAAGTAATCTTAGTATTCTATTGGAAAAGGAATCTGTCTTTCCACCCATGAATACACCCTGCCAACCATAGATTCTAACATTTGCATATATCCCATGTGCCTCTGTTACAGGAGGTTTGGGAGGCCACTCATTGGAAGTTCTAGCTTGGCTGGAGTTTTCATTTAGTTTTTTTCTGATTGTTTTTTCAGTGTGACCTTCTAACTCTTTGTTTTAATTTGTGAGTTGGGATATTTTGCAGTCACCCTAATGATATAGGACATCAGCTGGGTATAACAACAATGTGTTTCATATGATTAGTCAGACACTCTGCTTATGCTATGCTGATGTGGTCATAACAAGGCTGAACTATGCATATTTGTAGCTAGTGAGGTTTGGCTTTATTGGCCTGAAATTGTCCATTAAAATGACTTCAAATGTAAAAGTCTTGGGCAATCAGGATTACCATATGTTTATAAGGGTCATTTGCATATACCCCATGTGCCTCTGTTACAGGAGGTTTGCGAGGACACCAGCTTGGCTGGAGTTTTCATTTAGTTTTTTCTGATTAGTTTATTCAGTGTGACCTTCTAACTCTTTGTTTTAATTTGTTAGTTGGGATATTTTGCAGTTACCCTAATGATAATGGACATCAGCTGACTATAACAACCCTGTGTTTCTTTTGCTTAGTCAAACACTCTGCTTATGCTATGCTGATGAAGTCATGACAAGGCTGAAATATGCATATCCATAGCTAGTAATGTTTGGCTATATTGGCCTGAAATTGTCCATTAAAACAACTTCAAATGTAAAAGTCGCGGGCAATCAGAATTGCCATATAGCTGAAACACCTGATGTTCATAAGGGTCATTTGCATATATCCCATGTGCCTCTGTTACAGGAGGTTTGGGAGGTCACTCATTGGAAGTTATAGCTTGGCTGGAGTTTTCATTTCGTTTTTTCAGCATGTGGCCTACAAAAATCAGAGATGACACAGACCAGAGTCTGTCAGCTTATGACACCAGCTGTGTGGTGTAGAGGGATAAAGCCCTGACTATGTCTTGACTGTTCGAGCTGGAGCTGTAAATGTCAGCTGAAGCCCTAACTATGCCCTGACTAATGGCTCGGGAGATGTAAATGCCAGTTGAAGCCCTTACTATGTCCTGAATAATGGCTCAGGAGCTGTAGATGCCAGCTGAAGTCCTAACTATGCCCTGACTAATGGCTCGGGAGCTGTAAATGCCATCTGAAGCCCTAACTATGTCCTGACCAATGGCTCAGGAGCTGTAAATGCCTGCTGAAGCCCTAACTATGTCCTGAATAATGTCTCAGGAGCTGTAAATGCCAGCTGATATCTTAACTATGCCCTGACTAATGGTTCAGGAGGTGTAAATGCCAGCTGAACCCCTAACTATGCCATGACTAAAGGCTCAGGAGCTGTAAATACCAGCTGAATCCCTAACTATGCCCTGACTAATGGCGTGGGAGATGTAAATGCCAGCTGAAACACTAACTATCTCCTGACCAATGGCTTGGGAGCTATAAATGTCAGCTGAAGTCCTAACTATGTCCTGACTAATGGCTCGGAGCTATAAATGACAGCTGAAGCTCTAACTATGTTCTGACTAATGACTCAGGAGCTGTAAGTGCCAGCTGAAGCCCTAACTATGTCCTGACTAATAGCTCAGGAACTGTAAATGACAGCTGAAGCCCTAACTATGTCCTGACTGATGGCCCGGGAGCTGTAAATGCCAGCTGAAGCCCTAACTATGTCCCAACTAATGGCTCAGGAACTGTAAATGACAGTTGAAGCCCTAACTATGTCCTGACTAATGCCTCAGGACCTGTAAATGCCAGCTGAAGCCCTAACTATGTCCTGACTAATGGCTCAGGAGCTGTAAATGGCAGCTGAAGCCCTAACTATGTCCTGACTGATGGCTTGGGAGGTTTAAATGCCAGCTGATAGAGGAAGAGACTTATAGATTCAGTCTGAAGTAGAACTGTGAAAAGTACAAAAACACTGATTTTTTATTATTATTATTATTAGTAGTATTCTTTTAAAAGTTCAAAAATATGTTTGAACTGGTGAGGTTCTTCAGCTTATTGGTGAAGTTTTACTTGCTTATTAATCTGATAGAAAAAAAAAGCAAGTTTCCATTTGCTGGAGCTCATAATGATATCTTTAAGATCCTCGAATGAAGCAATACTAAGTACTTTGATTTTTTTCAGTGCATTTTGAAGCTAAGCTAAACTAATATGGTTTCTGCTTTTATTTGTATATTATCTCTTTGTTACTACAAAGCGAGCTGACACCACAAGAACAAGAATAAAATTTAATGTTGAGCGCTTTCGTTACAAATTACAGTTGACTTCTTCAGAAAAAACAGAGTATCACCCCTCAGCTCCTTAAATACTCATTACAAAGACATCATTAACAGATATGTGTTGAACACCGTTTATATTTAAAATTTAAAGATACAGACTCCCTTTTTCTTGCATACAAAACTACAAGTCATGTTGCACTGCTTAAGATATCTAATAATGTTAAAAACTTCAGACCTAAGATGTTAACTTAAGTTATATGAAATAGTAAAATATTCTAATAATAATGTTGTAATAATATAATAATAAAAGTTAACAAATTACATAAAAAAGTTTGCTTTTAGTTTCAAAAAACTAGTCAATGACACCATATCATTCAGTCATGGATTACTGTTGGCATTAACCGTCAATTGCCATAACAGTTCTTTATATTCAAGTAAATATTCTATAGGCCTGTAATCAGTGTGTGGAATAAAGGGAATTTAATAGTTCTTGGAGTGTGTCACAGTACTTCATGTTTTTCAAAATCTCTATATTCTTTCCTTAGGTAAATTTCATCAGGTTGCACAAACTAAAGTTCTTTTGTGAGCTTTTTCTTTTAATTGGGTTAAGCAATTAAGTTCACATGAACATAAGGCATTTTTTAAGAAAATGTGGGCAAATGCAAAATGGAGTTTACTGAGTTTATGAAATCAGCAACTATTCCACAAGTAGGTACAACAATGAAGTAATGCCCCATAAGTGACGTAAGATTGTAATACATGTTGAGAATGGTCATATAAAACAGGTCCTGAGAAGGAAAGCTGGGGAAGTACAAGCTTGAGTGTTACATAGCCTTTGCAACCAGCAACTGCATCCAAAAGGTAAAAGTACTAGCTGAGCAACTGTCACTGTAGTAAAATGACAAAAATGGAACAGCTCTAAAGTGAAAAAGCTTTAAAGTTTAAAGTAGGTGATGAGCCTATCAGTTGAAACAGGAAGAGTGGAATCCTTGGCTAGGTAAAGGGGACAATATTATAATATCTTAAATTCTCATGAGTAGGTCAAAATGCTTTAAATGGTAGTAAGTCTACAGAGAAGATTAATCAATAAGGAGCAGCAATCCAGGGGTCTGAACAGACCAATAAAACATGTAGGTATAGAGGCCATAAAAAATCAACTGTATGAAGTTGCAGGGTTTCAGCATTTATTTTTTAACATATTATGATGCTATCCTGCAGTCTGTATCCTGCTGAGACTCACTTGTGAATCTCCTTATCAAATGTATTTATTTATTTATTGACAGTTGGTTACCAGGAAAATCCAACTGGGTAGCTGTCCATTTTACAATAAACAATTTTTAGAACAATAATTTTACAATCTTCAAAAATAATAATACAAAAACATCTACAGTTTAAATAATCTTACTAAACTGGAAATAATGTGAAAACATTGATTAAGAATAAATACAACTTAAAGGACAATGATTTAATATTTAGGGACATTTTAGCCAGTTTAAAGAGAATTTAAATATCAGTTAGTATAATACAAACAGAAACTGCAATATGGTTATATCATATTTAGAAAGAAAGTCAGGGAAGAGAAAGTGATTGAAATAAGAAAGTGAGTGAAGAAGGGAGAGTAAGGAGGTGTAAGGTATGAGTAGGTACTTGGTCATATATAGGGATATAGATTATTCTGTAGTTGAGCAAGAAGAGTCAGATTTTAGCTAGAAAATCTTTCAGAATGGTTTTAAAGAAGTGGAGGGAGGGTATTGACCTGATGGATGGAGGTAGAGAGTTCCAGGTCTTACCAACATGGTGAAAGTACAGACCATGGCCGGCAGATTTGATATGTTTCTAGACAGAGAGTACTGTTTGGTCATTGCACTAAAATGACTGATTGGAAATATAGTTGTGTAGAATGGTATTAAGTGATGGACAAGCAAATGGATGCTGGATAATTTTATCGATGGTGAGAAGCTGTGTATGTATTAGTTAATTGGGTAGCTCTAACCAGTTCATTGATAGTATCTATAAAGGTTAGAATTGTAGAAATAGTATAATTGGAGGGACAAAAACGGTGTTGTTTAAGGGATAGGAGTTCTTCCTGAGGATAGTTCGGTGGTTGTTTTTGACTACATTTTTCAAGTACTTTGGTAGGGCGGATAAGATTGCTATAGGTCTCAGTTTAGTAATGTCTGTTGAATATCCTTCTTTGTATAGAGGGATAATGTGTGATTTCTTACCAGAGAGAGGGAACATATTATTCCTGTACTGACCAATTTATAAGGATTGAGACAAGATTGTGATGATGTCAGATGCTATTTTAAGGTACTGCTTGGAAGTTCATCAGCTGAAGTAGAGCATGGTTTGAGTACATTTCAGACTAGTTTTATATAGGATGTGGACACATGTTTGAAGATGAAAGTGGGTGAGGTGATTGTGGGCTGTTGGTCAGGGTTGGGTTTGGATAGTGAGGAATCCTTGGGTAGAGATGCTATAATATCTATGAAATAAGAGTTGAATTCTATTGCAGTTTTGAGTATAGAGTTATTGGGAGAGGGGTTAGGGCTAAATTTTTAACCGTGATCTTAGATTTCTTTAATGGCTGACCAAAATTTTCTATAGTTGTGTTTACTATAGCTCTGAAAGTTATAGTATAGTTTTTCTCTTCATTTATTTGCTTTTTGGTACAGTTGCAGAGCATTCTCAAATTTCCAAGATATTGAGGTATTTTACATTTTTACCATTTTTCCCCACTTTTTCTTGATCCTGCATTAGCATTCTACTCTTTTTGGAGAGCCAAATTCAACTCTTTCTTTCTTATCTCTTCTAAGGCATAAAAAGGTTATTTAGGATATTTAGAAAGGTTGTATTGAATTCATTTGCAGCATCATCTAATGGGAGGATTATGATGCCCCTCTTCTGGGCCAGTAATCAAGCAGCTTCAATCCTTTCACTGAAACTGGTGAGGGGCATTCACTTGAACCAGAAAAGGATACACACAGTATTTTCAGATGCAGCTGTCTGCACTAGGCTCAATTTCCCTTAAGAGCACACAGGGAACATAGTGTCTGGTGGCTGTTTTTTTTCCCCTCTGTCCAGGCCCAAATAAGACTCCCTATTGACACAGCTGTAGAGCTGAGTCTTAGCCAAATGTTCCAAACCAAGTACTCCACCACCTTCTCTGTGAAACCAGTGTTTTCTGTGTCCCTGCTCCAAGTAGCTGACACACACACTCTTTGAGATTTGATTTACACACACACACACACACACACACACACACACACACACACACACACACATGGAAAAAGTTAGCACAGATTTAAATTACCAGTTATGCCTGGACTATAATGTAGTTCCACTGGCAAAGCCAGCTATTCTAAGGCTCTTACAAGGGTACCCTATTATACAGAGTAAAATTAATACTAATAGAAATGGTAGTGTTTGACCAATGTAACAAGGCTTTCAGGAGTTGCCACAGTGACGCCAAATAAATATAAGTACTCTCAAAGGTTAAACTATTCTCTAAAAGACTAGCCACAATGAAAGGTTTGCATATAGTTAATAATAAATAATAAAAGAACATGAAAATACTAAATATCTATTTACAATAAACCCCAGAGATTCAATCACAGGAAATATTAAACATAATAGATGGATAGATTCACACAGTCACAGAAAAACAGTACTTAACTAATCTCACTATATTTTCCTGACTGATCTAAAGGATTATTATTTCCTGGTTACTTACGAAAGCAAGGCAAGATGAAGTGGGTGAGTGGTCTTCCTTCTTTGTCAGATTTCAAAAACAGACTTCCCTGAGACTTCTGTCTCATCTAATATTAAAACATCATTTCAGTGCTGGATTACAGAATGACACCACATACATCTGGTAATCTGACTTTAGTTCCTATACAACTCCCTTTACAAGAATCTGAATCAGAATCTAGAACATATGTGTTAGCATGGGTCTACTTCATTTGATCAAAATTTCATTTGATCAAAAAACAGTATTCAAGGCATAAAACTGGGATTTGTCCCCCTCCCCAATGTTGTGCTACCCTGGAGTTGGTATATATAGTTGGGGGTGCAGCCCCCCACATAGGTGGGGGGTGTGGGGGGCAAAACCCCCCACCTATTTTCATTTAAAAGAAGACAATTTAAAAAAAGTACACAGTTTAAACGAGCGCCTCCCCCCCCCCCAATTATATATATATATACCAACTCCAGGGTCACACAACATTGAGGAGGGGAACAAATCTCTATTTTCCTTGAATACTGGTTTTCGATCAAATGAAATTTCGATCAAATGGGTTTCAATCAAATGGTCTTTAATCAAATGAAGTAGACCTGTTAGCATACATACACATAGAGCTTTGCTAAGATGTGTTATACCATCTGGAAGCTATAAAACCATTTCAAAACTTCCACCCTTCCAGGGTAGCAATTAGTTCACCTCAAAGGACAATAAAGTAGGATTCATAGTCCTGGGTTTCACAAACATTTTGTCTCCGGCTACAATTAGAACTGTAAGATACAATATTTATGGTCTAAAGCAGGTAATTTAATTTTTGACTATTTTTCAAAATTAGCTAGACTAAAATTAAGCACTTCTCTTCCAGTATCTTCTGTTTCAATATATTCATTTCAACAACTATAATATAGTTTGACATACAGGTGCATTTCTTTTTTGTCTAGCAGGACCCACTATTGGTACATTTTTAACACAATCAACTTTATACATACATTTCAAAACAAGCACCTGTACAAATCAGTTTGATATACAAATGACATATAATTCTTGACAAATCTTCAGATGGCTATACTGGCATGTTTTACACATCCACTGCCCTACTCCTCCTCCTGGCATAGCTGGCATTACCTCACATCATCACAAAGACTTTTAGGATATTCCAGTTAACAGATGATAGGGTAGTAATGAATATTTCTGAGTTAAACCTGGACAAGTTGTGTGTTGTTTTATAAACATGCTGTTTAAAGGGATGTGTGAGATGTCTTGTTATATAGACTAGGACATGATCACTGAGAAAGTCTGACATTGCACCTGTGATGGTGAATGTGCTAGGGACTGACACTAAGATCCAGTCTTATAAGGAATTTGATGTCTTCATGTAATGTGTGGGGTTATAAATTAGTTGTGTGAAAATGTATAAATTCATGCAAGATGAAGGGGAGTTAGAGGTTGTGTCCAACCAACTGATTAGGTTCATAGGTTGGTACTAGGCTATTGGCCCTAGGGCCTATAAAAACCTAGCAATAACAATTCCCTGGCTATTTCTTCCCACTCTATTTACTTCCCTGGACCCCTTTCTAGCAGGGTGACTGACGTGATCCACAGGGTGAATTTCCTTTCTCCCATCCAATCATCAAGGTTCCTTTTGAAGAGGGCCAAAGAGGCGCTCTGCTTGACATGTATGGGCAGTCTATACCAGAGTCTGGGGAGTCTCTGTGTCAGGAACCTATCCATCCAGCATTTTTTGTTTATTGTGATGACAAGGTTTAGATCTGATCTGATATTGACAAAACCTAGTGTATTTTTTGCGTGGAATTGTTATGGCTGTCCAATGTAGGATATATTCCTATGTAGCAGTATTACTGGCAGGAGGATGTAAGAAACAGTAGTATAGATATATATATATATATATATATATATATATATATATATATATATATATATATATATATATATATATATATGTGTGTGTATAGGGTCTATATTAGATCACTGAACACTTAGGTAAGTGAACGGTGATTAATCGACCCCATGTAAGCAAAAGCTTACAAACCTGAACTGTCAGAACAGCGATTTTTTTCCAAGGAAAAAAAATCGCTGTTCCAACAAAAAAAAAAGCACATTAAAACATGAGATTAAGTGGGGGGCTTTGCTCCCCCTACACACCCTGACATGGGGGGCTGTGCACCCACACCCCCTCTACAACTCCGAGGCTGCACTACAGTGCCGAAAACGGCAAAGTGCTGAAGCAGCCAAGCAAATTCTTTCCCAGGGAAAGAATTCGCTTACATGCCGCTTCGATATTTTGCCATTTCAGTTTTGTCAGTTTGACCAAGATGCATTTGAAAACATGCATCTTTGGTCTGCTGATAGGAACCCTATACATATATAGATATATATATATATATATATATATATATATATATATATATATATGTATATAGATATATATATATATATATATATATATATATATATATATATATAGGTCTACCTGAAAACTCTGAAAGTGCACAATGCCGACGACGAGAACACCGACACCGGAAGATCGACAATGGAGAAGACTGACAGTTGAGAATCCTGATGCTGAGAACACCGACAAGTTAAGGTAAGTGTGCAATAGGGATGGACGTTAGGGTCAGGATGTGGGTAAGTTAAGTGTGTGATAGTGATGGACGTTAGGGTAGGGTGTGGGTCAGGTAAGTGTGCGATAGTGACGGACTTTAGGTTTAGGGGCAGGTTAAGTGAGTTAGGGTTAGGGTTAGGGTGCGGGTAAGGTAAGTGTGCAATAGTGACGGACTTGAGGGTTGGGGCGGATTAAGTGAGTTAGGGTTAGGATGCAGGTAAGGTAAGTGTGCGATAGTGACGGACCTTAGGATTAGGGTTTGGGTTAAGGTTAGTGCATAGATCGTTGTGTATGTAAGGTTTAGTGTAAGTTTTCTAAGGTTTTTGGTGTGCTTACGTTGTGTGTGTGTGTGTGTGTGTGTTTTTCGGGAAAGGTATTTGTTTTGTTGATTGTCCGGATTTTGGTTTGTTGGGCATGTGAAGTTTCATGTTTTTGAACTTTCTTTTTTTGTCGTTTTTTTGTGTGTTTTGATGTGTCGGTGTTAGGTAGACCCATATATATATATATATATATATATATATATATATATATATATTTATATATATATGTATATATATATATATATATATATATATATATATGTATGTATTTAATTGTTTAATTTCAGGAAAGCAATAAGATGCTCTGCTGAGCTGAGTTTTGTTAGTGGTTTGTTTTATTGAGAAAAGTTGCTGAGAAATATTAAAGCAATGCCATCACCTTTCCTCTTTATATGGTGATTACATATGATATTATCGATGGTGTGCAATTTCAGAGTTGTTTATGCAGGATTTAAGCCAAGTTTCAATTATGTCAAGAACATCAGGCTTGTTTTGAGTAATCCAGGTATGTAGTTTAGTAGTTGTATTTTTTATGCTTCTAATATTTATGGCAACAAAAGTTGGATTACTGAGATTGGGGGATGATCTTTATCAGGACAGAATATTGTGTGGAAGAAACTTGTCTTAATGTTGGTTGTGATAGATGGGGCCAGGATTTGAGTGAATGTCTCCTCCTAGAAGGGTTTTAATATATTGTGGCATTACTGATTCTTGTTTTGGGAGAGTATTTTTTTACTTAATTTTATTTTGATTCATGCTGAAATAGAGTTAATCTGTCTATATTTGGGGTAAAGGTGAGGTGAGTCATTAAATAGGTTTGGTGCAATGTGTGGAGTGATAAGGGAGTAAGTATGTATAGGTTGTTGAGACAGAGCTGAAGAGATGATGAGAGCTATTATTGAGCAATGATAGAATGGGACATGGCTCAGAAGGAGGAGAAGAATAGAGAATAAGCTTAGCAGTAGTATGATTAAGTAAAGGGACCTGTATTTTATTGATGGCAAGTAGTGGGGAAGTAGGAATCAAGAAGGAAGCAAGAAGTTGAAGGGCAGAGTATATTTAGTGGTGGTGAAGTCCAAAAGCTGATTGAAGAAAGAGAGATAGATAGTCCTGGCAACTTCTCTTATATTTCTAAAATGTGAGAAACATACCTCCTAGCTGCACAGATTTTCACAGAATGTCTAGACTTTTGCCTCATATTTTCAGTCTGTTCCTCATAAAAATAGTTTTTTTTTTTCTGGCAAATTAGTTAGGACTGAATTCACTTGAGTTTCAGGCTTCTTGATCTTTCAGAAAATGCATGGTAAAGGGGCGTGGCCAAGGATGAACACAGGATAGCAGCAGATTTCTTCAGCTCCACCAATTTCATTACATTGACAGGAATTAATTACTTAAAAAATTAATTCTTGAGGTAATTTTCTTTCTAAATATGTTTGTTTTATATAGTTCTTGAACTATATCTAAAAAAGAAAGGAAATCTTAATAATATTCCTGTCAGAAATTACTTTGGAAATTTTCCTGTCAGTTTATCAGTCTGAAATGAGTTCCAGTAAGACAAATTCTCAAGACTCCAGCATCAAGAAAGAACTTCAGTCTCTGATAATTATAGTCCAGCAACTTACTGCTAAGATGGATAAAATGGATACTAAAATAGACACTTTCATAGAAAAACTACAAAACAAATAGACTTGTTACATATGGACCTGCAACAACAGAAGATCCAGATGACAGGCATAGAAGAAGCTGTGAATGACATGGAAAATAAAATACAAGAACAGGAAATCAACATTGAGTTTCTGCTGAAACAAAATACACATTTACAAACAAAGCTGGATGACCTGGAAAATAGATCTAGGCGCAATAACATTAGGATTTTTGGACTGCCAGAAAATATTGAAGGTAACAATATTACTTCTTTTTTAACAACATGGCTCCCTAAAACTTTAGATTTACCAGAAGCATTCTCTTTTGGTATTGAAAGAGCACATAGATCTATAGCTAATACTAACTCTAACAAAAACTATCCTAGATCAGTTATAGTTAGATTTCTATCATCTTTTGATAAAGAGATGCTTCTTAAATCTGCTTGGGCTAAAGCTCCTGTTAAGTTTAATGAGACAACTAAGCGTTTTGACAATGACTATTCTTCCATGGTAATTGCTAAAAGAAAAGTTTTTCTGCCACTAATAAGGGAGCTTAAAAAAGCACAGTTTAAAACATACCTTCTGTTTCCTGCCAAGCTTAAAATCTTCCTTCCTGATGGTCCTAAGGTCTTCGATGATTTAGACTCTGCTTTACTATTTGTCAAAGAAAAAAGGATTTTGGATAAAATAGAAGAAATGGAATGGGCTAGTTCTTCATTAAAGAGATTGGCAACTGAAGCTTCCTGGAAGACTTCAGAGAAGAAGAAGAGACTAAAAACAAATGATCTGTTATATGTTTTTTTCTCTCATCATTTTAGTTCATTATTAATCTTTTTGAATATAGTTCCTGCTTTTCCAGAAAGCCACAAATATTTTGGAAAAGATTTAATCAAAGTTATTCTCTATGTGCAAAGAAATGTTTTGTTTCATAACCAGTCAAAATGCCTGAGGATTTAATGGCAGGCTGTGACTCGATTTGTTTTTCTTTCTGAAAAAAGTAAGGTTAGTAATTTGATACATTTTTTTATCTTTACTTTTTCCTTCTTCTTTTATTATTTTCTTTGTTTAAACAATGACATTCTATTTAGATTATGTAGTGGGTAAAGGGTGGGGGAGGGCAGGGAGAGAACAATAATGAAAATATCATTAATAAAATAATAACATTTATTTCTTGTAAAAGTTTATAAGTTCTTCAAATGCTATTTCTAATTATACTTTCTTTATTATACTGCTTATGCTTGTTTGTAAATAATCTGTCATGCTTTAACTAATAATAATCAGAACTAAATAAGAGTAAATAATGTTTTATTTTTAACTCTATTAATATAAACAGTAAGTAACATTCCATTGTATATACTTCTTACAGCTTTCTCTTACATTTTTTATTTCTGCCTCACTCCCTTTTATTTTCTACTCTCTTTTTCTTTTCTTTATTAATATATAGAAATGCTTTAGACTGTGTGGGCACAGTGAATAATAGGATTTGTATGAAAATTGAGTTGGGAGAAGAATGCTGAGTTTTATTGCTTGTTGGTAATTTTGAGTTTAATTTCACTTGCATAGAGGCTGTGATGATCTGTGGAATACATTGTGGAGGTTCTGTCATGTTTAGATGCATTTACACTGCTAAATGAATGTTTGTCACTAGTTTTTAATAAGTTTCCGCCAAAATGTTAAGAGAGACAATCTGGGATGTGGGCTGTCTTATGCACAATGTCCTTGAGTTATCTCAGAATCTTCAAATCACAGAATTCTCACAGAGAAACTGAAAGCAGTTAGTATAAACATTGACAAGGTTATCACACTGACACACCACAGATTCAGGAAAAATACTCTGTTCATAAAATATGTCAGTTATAATGAGTTTAAATGATGTAGTTTCTTGTAGTAAGTAAATGTCTTATTTTAGAAGGCATAAAAATGAAACATTTATTTAAATGTTTTTGAAAATCTACTTAACAGCAGCATAATAATCTGTGTTAAAAATTTGTGTTCCAAACATATACTTTACTATAACTCATTTAATTCATCTGATTGACAAACATAAATAATCTTATAACTCTATTCTGGAAGAAATGTCATGTGATATATTTTAAAGCAGTAGGTTAGCATGATTGTAAAATCTGGTTACCAATATGTGTTTGCTGTGCATTATTTTGTATAAAGCAGACAGATTTATTCTAGGGACAGCAAGTAGGATAGTGCTCTACTAACACACAACTCAGTGAGATCAGATATATATATATATATATATATATATATGTGTGTGTGTGTGTGTGTGTGTGTGTGTGTGTGTGTGTGTGTGTGTGTGTGTGTGATGGCTTTTTTCTGAGAATCTGCATAACTATCCAATATGATTTATAATAATTTCTATGAATACAATATTTTACTCTATTGACATAATGAATGTTTGCCACAAGTTTTAATAAGTTTCCCGCCAAAATGTTAAGGGAGACAATCTGGGATGTGGGCTGTCTCATGCATAGTGTCCATGAGTTTCCTCAGAAGCTTCACTCACAGAATTTTCACAGAGAAACTGAAAGCAGTTAGTATAAACATTGACAAGGTTATCACACTGACACACCACAGATTCAGGAAAAATACTCTATTCATAAAATATGTCAGTTATGATGAGTTTGGATGATGTAGTTTCTTGTAGCAAGTAAATATCTTATGTTAGAAGGCATAGAAAATGAAACATTTATTTAAATGTTTTTTGAAAATCTACTTAACAGTAGCATAATAATCTGTGTTAAAAACTTGTGTCCCAAACATATAATAATATGCAACAAAAACAAAAAACGAGGCAGTAGAAGCAACAATACGACCACATACAAAGATCCAACACAATTTATTTCTGTCTCTGGCGCCTCGGCTTACGCCTTCTAGGAGAATGAATATTCCAAACAATTACAAATTATTTATACCATTCAAAAACCTTAATTACGGAAACTAATAAAACAATTACACAATCAAACAATCAGTTAATTTACAATAAATGTCATTCATAAAAATACTCTCCAATTGCATTCTACGTTAATACCCATAGGTGTCAGTGTATTATACTTCAATATAAAAACTGTCTCCTTATATAGCAGCTTTTGTTTAACTAAATTATCATCAGTATTATAAACTATTACTTGTTCAAGAACTGTTGCTAATAAACCTTCAGGTGAACTATTATGGTAGTCTTTAAAGTGTACTGCTAGCGGACTTTCTAATTTTTTATTTTTTATATCTCTTATATGTTCTTGAAGTCGGACCTTAAATGCCCTTTTACTTTCACCTATATAAAACAGTCCGCATGGACATTTAATAGCATACACTATCGCTACTGAATTACAATAAAAAGTCCCACAAGATCTAAAAATCTTACCATTTATACATTCAAATGTTTTACTTATGTATTTACACGAAATGCAATTCCCACATTCAAATGTTCCCAATAAAACTATCTCTTTTAATAAATCAACATTAGGATTAGAATACTTAGCATGTACCAAAATGTCTTTTAGATTTCTCCCTCTTCTATAGGAAAATGTAATATTTGTTGGAATAATGTCTACTAGATCACTATATTTAAATAAAAAAGGCCAATATTTCAATACTGCTTTTTTAACTTCTTCTGTCATTAAATCATATGACAGAACAAAGAACATCTGTTTATCAGTATATTCATCTTTTTCTTCTTTGTTTACTCTAGTTCTATTATTTTTTCTATTTATCTGAACTCCTTCATTCTTAGCTTTTTGTAAGGATAGCTCAACCTCTTTTGCGTTATAATTTCTTCTTACAAATAAATCTACTGTTTTTTGTAATTCTATTTCCAATTCACTGTCATTATTGCACAATCTCTTAATTCTAATGAATTCCCCATACGGTAAAGATTTCATAAGGTGAGCAGGATTGTCCCAAACATATACTTTACTATAACTCATTTAATTCATCTGATTGGCAAGCATAAATAATCTTATAACTCTATTCTGGAAGAAATGTCATGTGATATATTTTAAAGCAGTAGGTTAGCATGATTGTAAAATCTGGTTACTAATATGTGTTTGCTGTGCATTATTTTGTATAAAGCAGACAGATTTATTCTAGGGACAGCAAGTAGGATAGTGCTCTACTAACACACAACTCAGTGAGATCAGATATATATATATATATGTGTGTGTGTGTGTGTGTGTGTGTGTGTGTGTGTGTGTGTGTGTGTGTGTGTGTGTGTGTGTGTGTGTGTGTGTGTATCTATGTATATATGTGTATGTGTATATGTATGTGTGTGTGTGTGTGTGTGTGTGTGTATATGTGTGTGTGTGTATATGTATGTGTGTGTGTCTGTGTTTATGTGTGTGATGGCTTTTTTTTTTTTTTTTTTAGGTAATAACGCAGGTGTTTCTGAGAATCTGCATAACTATGCAATATGATTTATAATAATTTTTATGAATACAATATTTTACTCTATTGACAATAATGAGTTTAAGTAAATGCTCATATACAAACAATTCAAGATTTTTTGGAAGCTGTTGATAGAATTCACATGACAGAAAATAGATGCATCTTAATGCATGTAATGTCTGAATCATATTAGCCAAAGTTTTTGATTTAAATGAATGTTAGAACATAATTTTCTCTCCTCTTGATTTCTAACATTAAGATTATTTGAATGCTAGTAGAATTCAAGTGTTATATATTACATAGATCTATATAATAGTATGAACAGTTTAAAAAAAAAAAAAAAAAAGTTTATTTTAGTTTATATGATGCTGTTTTACCAAATGTGTAGTTTTGTCTTGATAGATAATTGAATTAAAAACTGTTAACCTCAGTTAAATATAACTAGTATTAAATTGATAAGGTGGTAGCTGAGGTACTGCTGCTTAGGGTAGGGGGTTAACTTGAGTAGTAAATACTGCTCTAAGTTGGAGTTTTCAACTCAGGCGGGATGCAAGGTTTAATCCTTACATTATTTTCACTTGTTCATTGTTATATGTATATAGTTTTGACATCCACAATATATTTTGTACACTCATTGTCACTACAAACAAAATTGAATCCTATACAAAATCCCATAAGAGATTTAATAAATACAGCTATATTTAAAGGTACACCTAAACGAGGAGATGTAACATTATTTATCTTGTTATTTGTTATTTCGATCATAAGATTCTTGAGTTTTAAAAATGCCAAATGACATCTTTAAAAGGAATTTCTTTAAACATTAATGGATTGAATAATCCGTGTAAAAGGGCAAGCCTAATAAGATACATTAATCTACACAAGGCCAATCTAGTCTTCCTGCAAGAAACCCATCTCTTGAAAAAAGATATTGATAAACTAGCCACTAATAAGTATGCAGTATTGGTTAGTTCAGAGCACACTCAGAAAAAAAGAGGAGTGGCTATTTTATGGAATAAAAGTATGCCCATTCCTAAAACCATTAAGTCTTATCAGGATGACAAAGGAATGTTTTGTATGGTTACAATACAAATTAATGGGAAGACTTACACTTTAATTAATGTATACTGGATACCTGGAATTAGTATTAATACAGTGAAACATCACATTGATAAGATCATATCATTCTCTATAGGGGATATTATTTTAGCTGGTGATTTTAATTGTATACTACATGAAAGTGATACTACCACTATAAAGAAAAGAAGAATTACATCTAATGCAAAACATTTAAATGATTTTGCTAATTCTTATCATTTGAATGATATTAATAATCAGATAGAGTCAAAATCATTACCATACACCTTTTTTTCTAACAGATACAAAACTTATTCAAAAATGGATAGGGTCTTTATTTCTAACCAGATGGTAACAGATTTAATTAATTCCAAAATCATTTCATGTCCTATATCTGATCATAACTCAATTGTTTTGAATTCATGATAAAAATACTCATAATGTTCAGATCAAAAGGATACCAGCATACTTAACTCAGCTAAAAGACTATAAAGAATATATACTTTCAGAAGTACAACATTTTCTAGACATAAATAATACTCCTGAAGTCTCCATTGTCTATGTTTGGGATGCCTTAAAATCATATCTATATGGACAAAGTATCAGATGGTATAATAACAAAAGGAAATCTTGGGATAAGGAATTGTTAGATATTCAAAGTAAACTAGACTCTTATAAACATAATAATAAAGAAAATATTATGGACAAGAAAGTTATTGAAGAAATAAACAAACTAAATGAGAAATACAAAGAATTTTTAACTCATAAAGTTAAAATAACTTTAGAGAAATACAAGTTTTTGTCTTATTCAATAAGCCCCAAATACTTACATAGACTTAAAAATAAAACAAAAAGATTGAATAAACAAAACCATATCAAAGAAATCTTTTCTCTAAGGAAAAATAAGAATGTTTCTAGTATACCAGAAATACTGGATGAATTTAGAAATCACTTTCACAAGATTAACCATAACAACATTAACATGGAACCTAAAGATAAAATAAAGGAGTTTATAACCACAAACATGAATAAAAGCTTAATAAACAACAGATTAAACTATTGGACAAGAGTATTTCATATACAGAAGTTATTACACAAATAAATAAGCTTAAATCAAACAAAGCACCGGGTAATGATGGTATTATACCAGAGATATATAAAATCCTTTCTAAAACTACATATTCATTAATACATAAGGTTTTTATTCTGGCCCAAACTGACTTAATAACCCCCCCATCTTGGCAATATACATTTATTTCACCAATTTTAAAACCTAATAAAGATCCACCTAGATGTTCTTCATATCGACCCATCTCATTACTTAATGTTGATTATAAAATGTTTATGAGTATTTTTGCTGATAGATTGAAGACAATTATCCCCGGCATTATAGACATAGATCAGACGGGCTTCATTGTAAATAGAAATACTTTTGATAATATAAGAAGAACTTTAACATTAATTGATTTTGCAAATAGGAAAAAGAAAGATTTAACACTTATTAGTCTTGATATAGGTTCAGCATTTGATTCAGTAAGTTGGGACTATCTGTTTACCTTACTGAAGTACACAAATTTCTCTGATGCATTTGTAAATTTAATTGAGCATTTATACAAAGGAACGCTGGCTTATATTAAGGTAGGAACATATGTTTCACAAAAATACCCATTCTTAAAGGTACAAAGCAAGGATGTCCACTTTCTCCACTATTATTCACTTTAGTAATGGAGCCTTGGGCTAATTTGATTAGAAACAGTACTGACATAGAGGGTTTTGAAATAGAAGAAAATACAACATCAAAAATTCAACTTTTGCAGATGATGTTCTAATTACATCAGCAGGATCTAATTCTTCTATGCAGTCTTTATTTGATAAAATGATGAATTTTAAAAGTATTTCTGGTTTAATATTCAATGAAGAAAAACTAAAATACTACCTATATATACGAAAAAATACTCTCATTAGTGATTTTACTAAATATGTACCCAACTCAGGTCAGATAACTTATTTAGGTATAATACTATCTAAAGATATTAAATCTATTATATATAATAACTATAATACCTGTTTTCTTAATATACAAAATCTTTTTAATACCTGGAATAATATGTTTTTACTATGGAGGAAAGACTTACAATTATTAAAATGATAATATTCCCCAAGATTTTATACTTAATACAATCAATAATACTTTCACCTACAAAAATAACTATCAAGAAACTGAATACACTAATGTTAAATTTCTTATGGGCACCTAATAGACCTAGGATTGCATTAAAGAAACATACTAATAGCTGGTCTCAAGGGGTATTTCTTTTCCAGACTTTAATTTATATATTATCTCTTCTATTATAAAAGTTATTACTTTATTAATAGATCGGTCATATGTCGCAAAATGGAAAGATTATTTGGAGCTAATTAGTATGCACTTCATGAAAATCTCCTTAACACATAAAAATATGATTATAAATAACTCCATGTTGTGGTTGCTAAAGGAATTTTGTACTTCACCTATTACACCTAAACATATGGTCTGTTACCCATTAAATATTATTATTAGTTATCGTAACTTTATATTCATGCACCCTAAGTATAGGGAATGGAATTTTATTGTATTCCCTATAATTTATACTCAGGGTATGCTTATGTCATCTACTTCTGAAGGAGCTCATTTAGCTATAGATAATAATCTAAAGTACTGGTATCAGCTGATATCTGATAATAAAGTTAAAATCTAGATTTCTTAAAACAAGAATTTGATCTAAGAGAAACTTGCTGGTTAGAGGTTCAGATCTTTAGACAACATCTCATTGATAGAATAGATCTAATGTCTATAACAGTTAAAGAATCTATTCCAAAACTGATTAATTACTTGATAATAAATTTACAGCATAAAATTTCTGATAAAGGTAAACTTTCATATATACATAAAATTATCAGACAAGAAACTTCTTACAATGTAGATTCATACTGGAATTATTTCACCTCTATTAATGGGGACCCACCAACTCAACAAGATAAACAATATATATTGGAATCTGCTTATAGAACTACATCTTCCATTGTCTGGAGACTTTATACATGGAAATTTTTACATAGATCTTTTTATACACCTTTGATGATGAATAAAATTAATAATAAAGATAATCTATGTAAGAGATGTAATGTAGAAATTAATGCTGACTGGGCTCATATGTTTTATGACTGTATGAAGTTGAAAGAATACTGGAAGTCAATTAATGAATTTTTGCAGGCTCTTTTACAGATAATTTCATTATTTCTAAGTCTCTTATATTATTCAACACACCTGTACCTCAATGTGTTAAAAGATTAAGCTTCCCTTGTTATGGTCTATCCTAGCAGTGGCTAGGAAAATAATAACTAGAAATTGGATTTCAGATACACCTCCTTCATTCAATGAATTTAAAAATGTTATGAATATAATGTGTCATATGGAAATAAGCACAATTAGAATGAGAACAACTAGAAAAACATCACATTTTATTGTATGGGATAATTTAGAAAATTTGTTAAAAAAATTCTAATTTCAATAGCACAGTATTTTAGTTTAATTAATTGATCTGATTGTAGTGGATGTCTTTGTAAATACTTTAGTTGTTTTGTTGAATATTATAATAATACCTATTTTTAATTATTTGTATAAAATTGTTATGATATTTCTCTTATATGTTAAAACAATAAATTTGTTTTAAAAAAAAAAGAAAATGCATGGTAACACAATCATTTATTTTCTAGCTACTTTCTAAGTTTGTAAGAGCAATATTTAAAAGTTGCCCCTATTTTTGTGCCTTTGACCCCCATTATTTTTGGCTTTCTCCAAATTTTTTGGACTATGAGTTTGAGAAGTATGGTAAGAAATAAAACAGTTTTAAAGTCTAGAGTATGAAAATATAGTTAAAACAGGAAGTAGTGAGGAGGGAATTCAATAAAGCTCACACAGTCATTGTTTCCATTGTGGCGAGATGAAAACACAGGAGTGATTCAGTAAACTCAGTGTAGAGGTGCACAATCATGAGCACACATGCGCAATTATGAAAACTTTCATGGAATGCAAATTTCAGCATAAGTAGCTGAAAGTTATGCTAATGAAGTGAAATAACACAATTGAGTGATCCAACAACTTTTAATACAACCGGGTGGACTTCATGTCCATATTGGCACTGTATGTGGAAATTTTCTGCGTACAGGAATCTACACCGAAGCAAGCACATGTAAAAGTGTCGAAATATGGACAAAATTCCCCTGCAAAGGGAGCTTTACATCTGGTTAATTATATATTAAGAAGGTGAATTGTATCTTAATTAGCCAATCCCACATGGTGGACCTATTCAGGAAATGCATATAAAGTATGCATACAGCCTACATTCTGATTTTCCCTCGATACTTCAAGACCATTGGAGTAGTGACTTGGAAATTTTAACTGAGATACTGCTAGGGGCTGCAACAGCTATTCTACAGCTTTGTGACACTGCCACATTCTGAGTTTGTTATTTGTGATTGGTGAATTTATTCTGCAGCTTTATGTGCTAGAAGCTAAAGTCAATGCTGCTGGTGCTGCTGACAATAGGCCTAGGCCGAGAAAGAGAATACTGTTCAGACATAGGGTGTGCTGCCCTCAACTCAGAGCCAACTGAGAGGAACCCATCCCAGTGTAAACTAAGGCATGTGTAGCCCTTAGGATAATAGCTACAGGTACATTTCAAAGACCAACTGGGACATGATGGGGGGTGTCACAGGCATCAGCATCCAGGATACTCCAACAGTTCCTGGATGCTATGCTCCTACATGCCAGTGAGGACAATTTTTTCCCCTTTCCCCTGACAAGAGGGCCAGCAATATGCAACAGTTCTACTATGTAACACACTACCCTGAAGTACTGGGTGCAATAGATTGCACTCATGTACACATCAAGGCACCACCTGGTGAGCAGGGTAGAGTCTGCATTAACTGCAAGGGATACCACTCCATTAACTGCCAAGTTGTGTGCAATACCCAGGGGATTATTTTGAATGTGTTTGTTGGCAACTCGGGCAGTTATCATGACTCCAATATCTGGTCCACATCACAGCTGTACCATATGGTTGCTAGGGGGAACATCCTACAGGGACATTTACTGGGGGATGCTGGATATGCCCTGGAACAATGGATGATGACACCCATCAGAAATGCACAAACACCCATGGAAGAATGGCATAATGAGGCACATGCACAAACTACAAACAACATAAAGTGTGTGTTTGAGCTTCTGAAATTCTGGTGCCTAGATATATCTGGTGGAGCCTTGCAGTATACTCCATACACATGTACACAAATATTTACACTATGTGCTATGATCCACAATCTGATCCTGTAGAAATAGCTTCAGCAAGATCAGCAAGGTGAAAGGACACACATCCTCCCACCATCACCTAAGTCACCACAGTCACAGTCACAGGAGGACTTGGAGGAGGAAGCCCCAGCTGTGGTCCCTCTAGATAGACATAGCAGTGCTCAGTATGGCCTTGCTTTGGCTAAGAGACAACACATAGCACATTCACTGACCACTTAGTGACCAAGAGACTAATACCTTTCTCCTATTGACATACATATTTTAAAATGTATGCCAGGCAACTCACACAACCTGTACCTATCCAGTGCATTGGCTGTGTACTGCCTAGATTAGACAGAGTCAGCCCTAAACTAAAGTTGTGTCAATCACTGCATTTGCAAGGTAGGTCCTTAACCTACACTGTATTCTTGAAGAGCGTTATGACATATCATTGTATCTATAAATTTGGTACAGTATGCAATTAATTAGTGGTATATTTGTACTGAATTTAAATTAACACATGACTAAAGACACTTATTTTACTATTATGTGCCCATTTGTAATTAGTAGGCCTCATGCATGAAACTTTCATACCGTCCTACTGCAGTAGATTAGTGGTACATCATTCAAGGCAGAAGTTAGAATGTGCGGCTACACATTGCATCATCTGACTTCAGACTTGTTTGTATCATAACAGTAAATTTAGTTTGTTCCCTCACCTCTGAAAACAGGAGTCTCCCCTTGTAACTGCCATAACAGTAACTTAAATATGTTACCCCCAAACCCACAGTATATGGGTGTTTGTCACAGTTATTATCCCCCACATTTTCAGAACAATAATATAGATTTGATTATACACTGTATGTGTTAGTTAACTGATGAGTAGCAGTGTAAATTTTTATGCAGGTGGTTGTGTGATGAATGACCACAGTTTTGGCAAATTGCTCCTGTGGCCAAAAGGACTAAGGCAGCCATCCTGTTTGATAAAGCTGTACTGTTGTTGAGGATGCTAATCCTGATATAAATAGATGTTTTGGAGGTGTACAAGCAATAGGTTGTGCTTTGCAGACTGCGACTCTGTGTCCTATACTGTTAGAAACTTTGTCTTTTTTAATTCCAGATTTGCTCGGTGTACCGCATATGTAAAACCTGTTTAATAACACCAGATACATTCAATTATTGATGTTAGAAATTGGAAAATACTAGCCTGGAGTACAGATAGAAGTGGCTGTAGTAGCAGGCCTAGCAGATGTGAGCAGCGCGCCTCGTGTTTGTGCACTGCTTACCTACCTGCAAACAGGTAAAAAAAAGCAAATGTGCATGAGTGTACACTTAGTTAACCATAATGCAAATCTGATGCTTCTTACACTATTGCATTTTATATATATATATATATATATATATATATATATATATATATATATATATATATATATATATATATATATATATATATATATATATATATATATATATATATATATATGTGTGTGTTCTTAGTGCTCTACATACCTCTCAACCTCTTAGACCAATAAATCTGGACAAAGCCACAAATAATGGGGGACAAAGGCTCAAAAATAGGGAGATTTTTTTAAATATTGCTCTTACAAACTTAGAAACTTAGAAAGTTGATAGGATAACAGGCATTGCATTAGCATGTATTTGCTGAAGGATATGAAGTCTGAAATTCAGATGTCTGACCTCATTTCTCAATGATTTGCCACTTATTTTCCAGAAAGCCACAATTTTTTTAAGAAACAGACCAAAAATATGAGTGAAAAATATGGACATTCTGTGAAAATCTGGACAGTTGAGAGGTATGGTGCTCTATCATTCTCAGACCTCATGTCTCCCCTAAGACTACACATGGAAACACTGCAAATTGAGGGCATAATACATGGACAAGCTATCCATTTATTTCCCCACCAGCAACAACAACAATCACAACAACCCTGGGTCTCCTTGATTTTTCCACCCATATATTGAGCACTGTACAAGTTTTAATATATAATGTGAAAAAGAGAAACAGCAGGACGAGAGGTCTTCCAGTTCCGCAAAACTTTTATTAAAATAAACTTCTTAAAGTGTGTTAGTAAGCATACACTTTTCGTTGCACCAAAATCATGTCAACTTCCTCAGAACAGTGAGCAATTCATTTGCAGGCTGCTTATATACACTTAATAAACACAATTAATCACTTAAACAATTAATTCATATTTAAAATTATTCAAACGTTTAAAAAGGCATGTCCTTTAACTGCAAGCACTAAAAAGTCTCAAACAATCCCTCTGAGACTTACGTTTACATGCAGTTAACAGTGTTAACCTGAGAATAGATATATTTCTAACTGCTTCAAATTTAATTTAAATTATAGTATACACTTTTAAAATTCAATAAAATAAAGCATTAGTTATTATCTAAAAAAATAGGCAATCCAAAACGCGAGAATATGTTGTGGAATAGTGTAATAATAATGAAATGGTGTAAATAACACACCAAATGTCCTACTATAAGAACTAAATGTGAATGTACTTGAATTTATGTTTATAAATGTTAGTATATAATTTAACATCTCATAAAGATCATATAAAAGTTTAAAGAAATAATGGTCATGAAACCTAAACATGGATACCCTTACGCCTAATAAAGGCGCTACTTTCAAGAACTAATTATAAGGATACAGAACGCCAACATAGCTTAAAGTTGGCATATAAAGTTATCGGGTTCGATGGACTCGTATAAATAAAATAAAATAAAAAAATAAATAATTAGTTCTTGAAAGTAGCGCCTTTATTAGGCGTAAGGGTATCCATGTTTAGGTTTCATGACCATTATTTCTTTAAACTTTTATATGATCTTTATGAGATGTTAAATTATATACTAACATTTATAAACATAAATTCAAGTACATTCACATTTAGTTCTTATAGTAGGACATTTGGTGTGTTATTTACACCATTTCATTATTATTACACTATTCCACAACATATTCTCGCATTTTGGATTGCCTATTTTTTTAGATAATAACTAATGCTTTATTTTATTGAATTTTAAGAGTGTATACTATAATTTAAATTAAATTTGAAGCAGTTAGAAATATATCTATTCTCAGGTTAACGCTGTTAACTGCATGTAAACCTAAGTCTCAGAGGGATTGTTTGAGACTTTTTAGTGCTTGCAGTTAAAGGACATGCCTTTTTAAATGTTTGAATAATTTTAAATATGAATTAATTGTTTAAGTGATTAATTGTGTTTATTAAGTGTATATAAGCAGCCTGCAAATGAATTGCTCGCTGTTCTTCTGAGGAAGTTGACGTGATTTTGGTGCAACGAAAAGTGTATGCTTACTAACACACTTTAAGAAGTTTATTTTCATAAAAGTTTTGTGGAATTGGAAGACCTCTCGTCCTGCTGTTTCTCTTTTTCACAGTTTGTCTTTTTCGGTTGAGATTGTTGGTAGTTTTAATATATAATGTTGTGTCCTCCCTCATTGACAGGGCCAAATAATGGTGCTCACAGGCTTGGTTTCTAGCCTCAGATGACACTAAGAAGCAATGTGACTATGGAGGCCTCCCAAACCATTGTTCAACACATTTCTTAGGTATGTCATCTAGTATATGTTCACCTGCAGTCCTATATAAATCAGACTTGTGCCATGGCACATGAATTTAGTAATCTGCTCCATAATTCCTGTACGGAAATAGGTAGGGGTTCTAATCTCAGTGCAGTCAATTCTGCATGTATAAACTAAAGTGGAAGAAAGTATCCCAATCCAACTTCCCAATGCATGTTTTTTTCTTGTTTTTGCTGATTGCACACATAACCCATTCTAAGCAGGCTTGCAAACACAGGTCACCGACATGTCCTGCTGATATCATCTACTATAAGATCACCTGCACCCCTGATAAAAATCAGACTTGTGCTGTGGCACATGTGTTAACTCATTACATCTGAGTGATGCCTCCAGTTGCATCTGTAGTTAACTCCTGATGACACTATTAGATGTTAAATATTACTTGACTTAATATATTAATAGTTGCCCTCTGTCTTGCTTTTATAATATTAATTTGTATAGATGCCATTTTCACATATTTCTAAATATCTCAACAACCACATAACATAGACAGAACTCCTTAGTCTCATATGAATACTCTCAGCCTGATAAATACAAAGCTGCTAACAGTATGTGTTTAACTTGAGTGGTTGTTGAGATATTGTACATTGTTTACACAATATTACCAACGTAATAGTTACTTCATTTACTGTAACTTATAAGATTCAGTTTAAGACCTTGAACATAAAGAATACTATCATTATAAAAACAGTTTGTGCTGAAGAGTTTGCCATTTATACATCTTTCATAACCACTATGGTTCCAGAGATATGGACAATTATTTGAAATATGAGGATATAATTTGATTTTGTCATAAGGCTTCAGTTCCTCTCATTGGAAGTTACAGTGCAAACTTCCTAAGCTCCATTTGAGTGAATAAGTTAGTTATTTTGCTCTGTAGTATGTAAACCTAGTTAGGTAGGAGTTCTGTCCTCACTGCAGTCAACTTGCTGTGTGTGTGTCTCCATAAAGAAGGGTGTAAGTGTGTATCCCACACTGACTTCTCAAATGGCATGGTTTTGCACTGCTTTGGTGAATGCACAAACATCCAGTTGAAGCAGGCCTACAAACTCTTGTCCCCCATATGGCCAGTTGATGTCATCTACTATAAGATCATCTGCAGTCCTAATGATATAAGACCTTTGCTTTGGCATGTGTGTTAAGTACTGTGGTCTGTAATATGTAATCCTAGATAGGTAGGAGTTTTATCCTCACTGCAGTCAGCTTGCTAGCTTGGTTTGCGTGTCTCCGTAAAGAAGGGTGTAATTGTGTAAAGCATTGTTTCACATTATTTTGGTGGTTGCACAAACATCCAGTCAAAGCAGAACTACAAACACTTGTCCCCCATGTGTCCTGCTGATGTCATCTACCATATGATCACCTGCAGTCTGGGTAAACTCAGACTTGTGCTTTGGCTTGTGCTTTAAGTACTATGATCTGTAGCATGTAAACATATATAGATAGGGGTTCTATCCTCCCTGAGCCAACTTAGTGTGTGTGTCTCCATAAAGAAGAGTGTAAGTGTGTATCCCATTCTGACTTTACAGATGGCATGGTTTTGCACTGTTTTGGTGCGTGCACTGTTTTGGTGCATGCACAAACATGCAGTCAATGCAGGTCTCCAAACTCTTGTCTCCCACAAGGCCTGCTGATGTCATCTACTATACGGGCACCTGACGGTTTGTTAAAATCAGACTTGTGCCATGGTGGGTGCATTAAGTACTGTGTTCTGTAACCTATAAACTCGGATAGGAATGAGTTCTCTTCTCACTGCAGTCAACTGTGTGTGCACTGTTGGTGAATGTTATACAGAGCATTTTACAGTAACCTATGGGATATTGCTCTTTTGTCCTCGGCAAACACTGCTGATGTCATCAGTGATAGATTATTGGATATGTACACATCACAATGGGCCATGGTCACACACTGGCCTGAAAGATGGATAGATGTTACCTCTTCCTACATGAGACAGACAACAGTGGCATTCCTGTTATTGCATGTACAATTATCATGACATCTATTTGCAATGGTGATGGACAGTTTGACACATTAGATCATACAAGGTTCCCCTTGGACTATGATGTTTGCAGATGACATTGTGATTTGTAGTGAAAGTAGGGAACAGGTTTAGGAGACCTTGGAGTGGTAGAGATATGCTCTACAGAGGAGATGAATGAAGGTCAGCAGGACTAAGACAGAATATATGTGTTTGAATAAGAGGGAGCATAGACGAATAGTGAGGATGCTGGGAGTAGACTTAGTGAAGGAGTATGATTTGAAATACTTTGGATCAACAGATCAGAGTAATGGTGAGTGTGGAAGTAAAGGTGAAGAAGAGAGTGTATGCAGGGTGGAGTGGGTGGAGAAGAGCATCATGAGTGATTTTTGACACTCGGGAACCAATAAGAGTGAAAGGAAAGTTCTACAAGATGGTAATGAGACCAACTATGTTATATAGATTGCAGACA